>NC_054381.1:41545362-41840985 GCF_017654675.1 Xenopus laevis
AACTTTACAGCATACAGTACATGTCTCAATATTACTGATGATGTGTCAGAGGGAAAATGGCTGCCAGGTGGAAGCTGCTATTTGTTTTAGGAAAATGTGATGGTGCTGGCAAATAGAGGGGGTCTATGCAGTACAAATGATGTGGCTTGGGTGGGGAAGATATACCCAATTTATATAAATTGTAGGAAAATGTAGGCTTTACATGTCCTTTAAGGGGATGACTAATTCTCCTTCAGTAAAGGTTGTATGAAAATGACAACGCATATTACACAAATATTACTCCATGACTACTTTTCAGATACTGTATTACTATCTACAGGGTGTTCACTTGTTAAAAAAAAACATTTACACAGTTAGCAGTGTTCTGACAACCTCAATTTTTTTTTTGGGCAAACACACCATAGAAATGCCAAAACATCCCTTTAAAGCCAGTTGCAAATAGATGAAGATGCTGGCATGTCTGTTTTTCATGCCATTTCTGAAGTGTGCGCACAATTTTCTCAAAATAACTTTTAAAATGTCACATTCATTGTGATTCTCCTTTAAATTGCATGTTTTGAAATCCATGTTATGTTTACCTTTCTATAAAGTATACTACTTCTCTACACATACCCAGGGAAAACAATCCTGGTTGTACTGTATATACTATCTCAAGTGCATATCATTCACTCAGTATGGCTCGTTGATCTTTCAACACACAAGACATGGAGTGATGGTACTATTACATGGGAGAGAAGACATTCCTTGCACTCTATCACCTTACTTAACTGTGCATGCTAAACTTATGCTCTATTCTAATGCAAGTCTGTACTTAACATTCAGACATTTCTGTTACATTTTCCATGCTGTTTGCAATATTTTCAGTTGAATGAGGATAATGGTCTGAGGTTATAGAAATGCTCTGTATTTTGATTTGAACAAACAACATCTGGCTACTGCATGACAATGTAATCTAAAAAACCTTGATATTTATTTTGTTTTAGAAAGGTATTGGGAAGCCCTCTAGTGAGAGAAAGGGAACATTGCTTTATACTGTGGTTTCAGTCAAATAAATAAAAAAGGTATATTTAATACGATCTGAAGATGTCAAATGCAGTACAGGTATAGGATCTGTTATCCAGAAACACGTTACCCAGAAAGCTCCGATCTTTTAATCAAATAATTGAACATGTTTACTATTATTTCCTTTTTCTCTATAGTAATATAATAGTACACTGTACTTGATCGCAACCAGGACCGCCATCAGAAATTGCAGGGCCCCATACGACAAAATTTCCTGGGCCCCTTGGGCTGCACCCAACTCAAGCCCCACCTACAGGTCTGCCCTCCCCACCCCCACAGGTCCGCACCCACCACACAGTAAAAAAACAAAAAAATATTGATGGCTAGGGTTCCCACATGTTAATAAAAAATAAAAAGATATTGGTGGTCAGGGCCCCCCATAAAAAAACATTTGTGACCAGGGCCCCCCCATTAAAAAATATTGGTGGCTAGGACCCCACATGAGAAAAGAAAAATTGGTGTCCAGCCCCCTCCCACATTATGAGAAAATTGGTGGCCAAGGCCCCTTAAACGTCCATGCCTTCCCAAAGTCAGCAGCTCTCAGAAAGATGGGGGCACAGCTAATCAAGTAAGTGTGGCGTGGCAGGGCCCCCCTTACCCTCGGGGCCCCCTACAACTCTCCCCCTTGTCCCCCCCCTGATGGCTGCCCTGATCGCAACTAATATATAATTAATGAACCCAATAAGAATGTTTTGCCTCCAATAAGGATTATAACTAATCCTTATTAACCCAATAAGAATGTTTTGCCTCCAATAAGGATTAGTTATAATCCTTATTGGAGGCAAAACATTCTTATTGGGTTCATTTTCCCTTGTTCGGAAAACCCCAGGTCCCATACCTGTAATATTTATGGTAACCCTAAGCTGAGAACCCATAATGACTTAAATGAGTCGAAGAAAAATGTATGCTCTTTAGGGCTCTGTTTGCAGGGTGCAAAGTGGAAAAACACAAAGGATCAATCATAAACACAAGTGCAAAGTGAAAAGTGGGTAAAAGGATTCAAATCATATTTTAATCCATAAAGCAGTGGGTTTATTTCCCAGTATTCCAGTGTCATCATGGGCACCCTGCACATAGCATGCAACACAACATGCCTGCAGAAAATCCAATGCAGTGCTTTTTAGTCCATTTAAGCACATGGCACCTGCACTTTTGCCTGCAGATGAGCCTTACAATGAGCCTTTCATCTTTAAAATAACTTTTATGATGTTAAGAGTGATATTATAAGACATTTTACCATTTTTCTGTTTTTATTTTGTATTATTTGTGGTTTTTGAGATATTTAGCTTTTTATTCAGCAGCTCTCCAGTTTGCAATTTCAGCAATCTGTTTGCTAGGGACCAAATTACCCTAACAACCATGCATTGATTTGAATAAGAGACTGGAATATGAATAGGAGAGTCCTGAATAGAAAGACGAGTAATAAAAAGTACCAATAAAATTTGTAGCCTTATGGAAGATTTGTTTTTCGATGGGGTCAGTGACCCCCGTTTGAAAGCTGGAAAGAGTCAGTAGAAGAAGGCAAATAACTCCAAAACTATAAAAAAAAGAAAAAATGAAGGCCAATTGAAAATTTGCTTAGAATTGGCCATTCTATCACATATTAAAAGTAAACCACCCCTTAAGAAGCTCACGATTGAACCTTGAAATGCTCAGATGTACCACAGTTTGAGCTCCCTAGAATAGTGCTGAAAACTGCAGGCAATACTGTCCTGACCGATTTGACTGCTATATTATGGGCAGTGTTTAATTCACAAGAATTACAGCATTCCCATTCTGTAGTAAAACCACCTTTATTTCACATATGGCATAGTGACATTTCAGAACCAAATAGTTAGCTTGAGTAAAAGGCCACCTGGGTCCATCTGGTCGCTATGCCATATGTGAAATAAAGGCAGTTTTACTACGGAATGGAAATATTGCAATTTTTGTGAATTTCAAGATACTGTACTGAAGTCACATCTTCCAACAAACTAATGCTGGCCATAGATGTTGAGATTTTTAAAAGATCAGATCCTGATCGCGAGACCATGATCTTCTCAGAACGATCGTACGAATTTACCATCAACTAAAAAGACCAATTTGCTAGGAAAACAAAGGGGAGCTGCCTGCTTGGCCCTGCAAACATAGATAGATTGCACTGGGACCGACAAAGATTTTTTAACCTGGCCGATCAATTTCCTGACAGATGTCGGCCGAAAAATCGTAAGATGTACGATCGTTCGAATCCCACTAACTGCACAATAATTTCGAAGGATCGGTCGGGCTTCCCTAAAATCGGTCGTTCAGCAAGAAGAATCGTCGCGTATATGGGGAGCTTTAGAGATAATTTTGCTTTCCATTGAAATGGATTGACTATGTCCTGCATAAGAGCAAGGTAGCATCCAGTGAAATTACCGCGTGTAGAGTGATATTCCATAGTGTACACAACACAACATATCATGCTGCCACAAACAGTCAGATCTATTTAAGCAAAGTTGATCAGTTTCTGCATTAATTCTTTTTTCCTGGCCGCTCTTCATGTCAGCATCACTATGGGTTATTTGCCCTGCCCCCTAATAGACAAGTCCCTCCCAAAACAAAATAAAAACCTCACAGCTTCCTTACCCCCTTGTCTTTTTTTCTTTTTGTCCTGTTTTCCTTATGGACAGCAGGGGCAGCTAGCAGAAGTTTCATATCCAATGCTTGAAAAGGTTGGGGAAAGTATCCTGAGGGTTATTCATTCAGGCGAGACTGTTGTATGAAGCTCCCTCAGTAATGGGTACAAACTCCCATGTGAAAGCGATCCCTGGTTGATGATTTTTTAGATCATCACAGAGATCTACAGAGTAGAGGTTTTTATCTTGGGTCAGACGCCAGTTTCCAAAACGGTGCTGGCGCAATCACTCAGACGCAATCACACCGACGCAATGTCATTGGGCGTCATTCAATGTGAGAAAACGCGCAAAGAAGTCTTGGCGCCATTGGTTGGATCCAAGTGAAGCAGTCCCTGCAGATCAGAGGCATTGGTGTGTTTCTTTTTCGAGGCCCTTAACAGACTGATTCTTCGGTCAGGTATTACTGCTTTTGTTTTTTTTTGTAAAGGTCTGTGTTACCGTGGAAGGTCAGTGGCTATGCAGGTTGTTTTTTTTTTCAGGGAAAGATTCTGAGCCCAATGCCTGCAGATAAAAGTAATTGTATTGTTTTTCTCATTACTAGAGAAAGTTGATACTGTTCTGTTTCCGTATGCTCTGCAGCCTTATTCCTGCCAGTTGCCCTTTTGCTTGGTATGTAGTTTTTCGGTTTTCTGAGAAAAAGTTTTTGCGTCTTTTTGCTGTATATAAGTTTGATTCTTTCTATCTCTCCTTCTCTATTTTTTCTTTTTCTGTTCAGCTTGCCCTGTAAGGATGGCAGATGTACAAAGTAAGAAGAGAAAATCTTCATCTTTTCTGCAGTCGTGTACAGGTTGCTTTGAAGCTCCACTTCCAGGAAAGAAGTTCTGTAGATCTTGCTTCCGGCTTCTATGGGAGAATACCAGTCCCTGTACAGAAATACCACTTAGGCCGGAGGCTTCAGTTTCAAGAGAAGGGGATCTCTCTTTTCATCTTCAGAGGATGAAAATTTGTTGGAGACAAACATTTCAGACATAATGTCGGAGGAGGAGAAATAGGAGAAAGAGTCCTCAGCCTTCGATCTCTCGTTAGTGCATCCTTTAATAAAAGCAGTGAGGTTAGTGTTGGGAGTCGAGGACTTGGAGGAATCTCAGAGAAAATCAAAAGTGCTTCCCTCTTCATCTAAGCCTAAGGAGTTTTTTCCCCTTTTTTCTGAGTTAATTACTGCAGAGTGGGGGAGAGCAATATAAAAGATTTCTTTCACCTCACTGGCTACAAGATTTGGAAAGCTTTATCCCTTCAAAGAGCAGGATACTAAGTGCTGGGATTCAGCACCAGCAGTTGATTCTCCAGTAATGCATTTTGCGAAAAACACAATGCTTCTGCTGGTATGTGTGGCTAAGGCAGTGTCCCTCTGGATTGATAGTTTAGACAAGGCTGGAGGGATCAGATAATGTGGAGATAAGCACGGGTCTGGTGGAGTTAAAAATGTCGGTGGCTTTCATGTCAGAGGCAGCGGTAGATCTCACACACCTAGCTTCCAGATCAATAGCAAGCACCAGTAGACAATTATCTGATCAAGACAGTGTCTGTTTCAGCGAGGTGAGCTCTTTGGCTTAGAGCATGGGGAGCGGATACGGCTTCAAAATCTTCCTTATGTAGGCGGAAGTCTATTTAGTCGAAAATTAGAGGAAGTAATTTCCAAAGCAAAGGAGGAAAAAGCGGTTTTCTTCCACAGAGGAAAAAACAAAAACAGCCATTTAGAGGTTTTCTTTTTCGAGGCTCAGGTAGAGCAAGAGCAGCCTTCTGTAGCTCTAGATATTTTTTCAAGGATGCAACCAGACAATCGTGGAGAGGAGGTCAGTCCTCTTCTGTCACGGGAGGAAGGTTTAAGCAATCTCCCTCTACAATTATCTGATCAAGAAAATGGGAGTAGGTGTCAGGATTGCAAATTCTCTTCATGTTTGGGAAAGAGGAATTTACTCTCTTCTTTTTTTAGTAAAAAAGGCTTCGGTACTCGATCTCAAGAAGTTGAATGCCTGGGTACGTGTTCAAAAGTTCAAGATGGAATCTATAAACACGATTATTACAGCAGTGCAGCAGGGAGACTCATATGCATCAATTTGAAGGATGCGTATCTACACATTCCAGTGGAAAACAGTTATCAGCGTTTTCTACACTTCGCCATTGGTCACAGACATTTCCAGTTTCGTGCGTTGCCGTTCAGTCTTTTCACCTCGCCCCGTATGTTTACGAAGGTCCTGGTAACTTTGATTGCCGAGCTGAGGAAGCAAGGTCTTGCAATCTGGCATTATCTCGACGACATCCTTATTTCAGCCAGGTCTCAAAAAGTATTGATCTCACACACAGAGAGAGCAATTTTTTTTCTACAGTCTCACGGTTGGTTAATAAACTGGGAGAAAAGTCAACTGCAGCTGTCCCAATCACTACAGTATTTGGGAGCCCTGTTCAACACGAAGGAGAATGTGGTCAGGCTACCGTCGCAGAAGGTGGAGCGTTTGGTGGAAGTAGTCAACAATTTCTGTCTGCAGGAAGCAGTGTCGGTCAGACAGTTTATGTCACTCCTAGGTTTCATGGCAGCGTCTCTTCCAATGACCAGATGGGCACATTTTTACATGAGGGAAGCGCAGCATCATTTTTGGGCTCGCTGGAATCGTTGGTCCAAAGATTGGAGTCAACAGATTCAGCTGTCTCCGGGACTCAAGAACAGTCTTCAGTGGTGGAAAGACCCCAAGAATTAGGAAAAAGGTTTTCCTCTTTTGGCAATAGATTGGAAGATTCTATCAACAGATGCTTCCTTCCAGGGCTGGGAGCTCTTCTCGGGGACAAGCTAGCTCAAGGCTCCTGGAAACAAACAAGTCGCAGAACACATGCAAATATCTTGGAGATCAGGGCGATATCTCAGGCCTTGTTGGTATTTGCATCACAAATCCAGGGAAAAGCAGTGAAGTTAAAGATAGACAATGCAACTGCAGTGTCTTATGTAAAGAGGCAAGGGGGACGAAAAGTCCTCAACTCATGAAGGAGGTAGCTCCAATATTTCTTTGGGCAGAAGAAAATTTGGAACATCTGACAGCAGTGCATGTTCTGGGTGTTCTCAATCAACAGGCGGATTATCTCAGCAGAACCACATTGTCAAAACACGAGTGGAAAATGTATCCACAAGTTTTTCAATTGCTGGTCAGGAAATGGGGTCTGCCGGAGGTGGATCTTATGGCATCTCAAAAGAATGCTCAGCTCCCAGTTTTCTTCACCAGGACTTTCTGTCCATTAGCCCTAGGAGTAGATGCTCTCCTACAACCCTGGAATTTTCACCTTGCTTACATCTTCCCTCCGGTTCCTCTTCTCCTTCGTTTTCTTCAAAAGATCATTCAGGAACAGGTAGAGGTAATACTGATAGCCCCTCACTGGCCTCGGCGACCGTGGTTTCCGTTATTGAAGAGGCTGGCGATAGTGGATCCGTGGCCACTTCCTTTGTTGGGACAGGGGCCAGTGTTTCACCCGGATCCTCTCTCCCTTCATTTGATGGCATGGAGGTTGAGCGCAGAAAATATTTGGACCTAGGAGTTTCCGAATCAGTGGTGACTACGTTGCTAAATGCAAGAAAACATACGTCTGCCACTTATTACAAAATCTGGGAAAGGTTTCTGCTAAAGCAAAAACAAAACGCAACTCAGATTTTGCCATCTCCTCTGTCCCAGATTCTTGGTTTCCTGCAAGACGAGTTAACAAAAGGGCTAGAGTACAGAACTCTAAAAGTTCAGTGGGCGAAAGATCCGTTAGTAAAACGTTTCTTTACAGCAGCTATAAACATTTGTCCTCCAAAGAGGAATTTTTCACCTCCCTAGGATCTTCCGTTCGTCCTCAAGGCCCTATGCAATTCTCCTGTTTAGCCTTTGAAAGAGGCTTCGTTATGGATGGTAACATTGAAAACTGTATTTCTGCCATTGTGTCAGCAGCTAGAGTAAGTCTGCTTCAAGCTTTTTCAATTAAAGATCAAGATATTTATTTTTGGCCAGACAAGGTCGTATTAAGACCTCATGATGCCTTTATTCCCAAAGTGGCTTCGCTTTTTCATTTAACATGAGATACAGTGTTACCTGTTCTTCAAACGAATTCCGGTGATTCAGATATAGCTCGAAAATTGGATCCAGTAAGAGTGTTAAAACTGTGGTTCCAGTAGGTTCCCGCAAAGGGGAGTCACCGCCAAAATCTACGATTGTAGGTCGATTGTAATCTTAATCCAGAAGGCATATAATTCACAGGGTAAGCAAGCACCAGTAGGTCTTAAGGCTCATTCAACAAGGGCTGTAGCAGCCTCCTGGGCAGTGGAAGGGGATGTCCCAGAGTCAACAATTTGTGATACAGCAGCTTGGTCCTCTCTTCAGATTCAGATTCTACCGTTTAAATGTTAATGAGGCTTCCCAGCATACTTTTGCGTCCATAGTGTTGCGGTCTCTTTCTGTTGATTAAAGTATTTTTGTTCCCTCCTTATTGTCTTATTGCTTTGGTATATCCCATAGTAATGCTGACATGGAGTGGCCAGGAAAAAAGGACATTTCCTATCATACTTACTGAAATTTTATTTTCCTGGCCACTCTTCATGTCAGCAGACCCTCCCTTCGGAACTAAATTATTAAACGAGGGGGGGTAAGGAAGCTGTGAGATTTTTATTTTGTTTTGGGAGGGACTTGTCTTTTAGGGGGCAGGGCAAATAACCCATAGTAATTCTGACATGAAGAGTGGCCAAGAAAATACATTTTCGGTAAGTATGATAGGAAATTTCCTTTTATGTTGTTGCCAGATTTCAGCTGCTCCAGAATGGACAGTTTGCTGAATAATTAACTGTTTCTGTATTAAGCAATTATTGGGAGTTTTTTTGGTCCAGTTCACTAATCAGTTAATATGCCAAAACAAGCCTAAGTCTTAGGAAAACAGTAACAGACAATACAGTAGATTGAGTATACACAGCTTCATCTTTCCTTCCTGATCATTCCCCTGGTCTTTGTTATCTTTCTCTGCCTCTCCATACTGGTCTAATTAAGATACAGTGGGAGAAATGTTTGAGGATTCTGAGGATGTGTGTATATAATTTATATATGTAACAACATAAAATAAAATGCCTGACAGTTTAATATATAAAGCAATATACTCTCATATTTTAATAATGCCATATTGACACAATATGCTTGTATTTTCTGGAAAACAATTAAGTGCTTTGTGCCCAAGGGAGAACTGTGCAACAGAAACAATATTATTATTATTATTCTCCGTTTGATGATCCCTGAAAAAAATATTCTCTTAATTTTCCAACCTTTTGATTTTTCCCAAGAAATATAAACACAATGAGTTCCTGTTCCTGAGAGTTCCAAATAAGCACGATGTGGCCTCAGTTACCTCTACACTGTAACAAGACCTCATCTTACTCAGGGGGGATCTGCAATATTATTTTAGAAGCATAACAGCAGATATATGGAAAGACATCCAGCAGTTGGGAGATAGCACTGATCACCTAGAAAAGAAAATGGCAAAATTAGTAACTTCCCACAAAACTAATTCATAGATAGCAACACAAATTTAGAAGAAATTCAAAAGCCAGCTTCAAAAGTGGCTGATTTCGAAGACTGCAACACAATGAATAATGTATGCAGACACATCTGAAGTACCAATAGCTCAATACTTTGTTATAGACAGAGCACACAGATTCCCCAAACCCAAAGCAGCAGCACCAAATGCTCCACATTTTTTCCAAATAAAAGAACAGCTCATGTTAGCCTTTCAAACTAAAACCAACTTTACAGAGAAATACCTCAATCTAAAAAAACAGTGCCAGATCTCTCAGCCCACATGCTGCAAAAACACAGAGAATTTGTACCCGTCACATCAGTACTAAGTACATTGTATATTACTGGGTAAATCAAAATAAATAAATAAAACACCCGGGAGTCCCCAGCACCTATAGTTCTATAGACATTGGGCAAATTTAGTAAAGGGCGAATTTTTGTTTCGGAAGGCTCCGCCACACTTCACGCAGCTTTGCAGCGAATATGCTTATTCATTAAAATGCAAAGTTTTATCCTAGCAGATGAGCACTGGCAAAGTTTTGCCAGCAAAAATTCCTCAGCGTGAATATTTCTAAGCAAATTTTCGCTAGCGTTACTTTCTTCCTAGTGAAACTTCGTTAACATACAGTACTTATGCTTTTGTCAATTTAAATATGACAGTACATATAGGTCATATATATATGTCTTTATTAGTGAGTGTTGGTGAAATTGCTGGAAGAGGCCACTTGTTAAAAATTTCCAAGGAAGTAAAATAAAGACAAAAGAGATCCTCTATTGTCTTAGACATGAGCCCACCCTAAAACAAATCTGGCATGAGCCTCAAATGGTTACAAGAAGTGTAAATAACATATATTTAACAATTTGTAAACATAAGCCCACATTAAAATATGAAAAAATGCCAGTGTTTTGTCTTTTCTATGACTTTTTTGGCATACAAGATATGATATGACTGACATAATAATGTTGAGGATGTAGCTTCATCTTTTCAATAAACCAGGTAGAATCTGGAGAAACAGACTGTGGGCGAAAAGGGTTATGTATTGGGAAGTTCGTACTTTCGTAATGATCGTTCGCCTGAGCGAAAATTTGCCTAGTGAAAAGGCGTGAAACGTCTCTAGCACTGAGCTTGTTCACTAGTGAATTGTCTGCTTTCCATTTTTGTAAATTGCCAATGTCCCTTGCGATGTACCTTAGCTAAACAATAATGCCTGACACTGATATTGCTACAGGAAACTCACCTCCAACAATAGCTATCATATTGGGTTATGTAATAAAAGGCACAAAGTTTGCCAAGGTGCAGTAACCCATAGCGACCAATCAGCAGGTAGCATTTATTGGTCACCTGTTTAAAAGCAAACATCTTATTGGTTGTTATGGGTTACTGCTCCTGGGCAAACTCAGTGCCTTGTATTACATATAGTGGTAAATGTCTAAAACTTGACCTATATCCTACACAAATATTCTCATCTAACACAGTGAAAAACCGAGAAGTAGCAGTAGGGATCTATAAGAATGCGCCACATCAAATGTTGGGCCAATGGCAACACCCGGCAGGCAGATATCCAATAGTGACAGCAAAAATACATCAATAAACTGTTACGGATTTCATGGAGAATAATGGGGATAATGCAACGTACACTTGTCAGGATACAGCTTCATCCCAAATAATAGTCAGTTATGAAATTCATATTACCGTATATACCCGAGTATAAGCCGAGTTTTTCAGCATCCAAAATGTGCTGAAAAAGTCTACCTCGGCTTATACTCGGGTCAGCGGTACCGACCGGCTGAGATTGCAGTCACTTTTAATCATTCCTATACCAACAGTTCACTTGGGGAGAGACTGCAATATCCCACAATGCCCTCTGTTGGTTATATGAAAGAATAACAGTGCGCCCTCTGTTGGTTATATGAAAGAATAACAGTGACTGCAATATCACACAGCGCCCTCTGTTCGTTATATGAAAGAATAACAGTGCGCCCTCTGTTGGTTATATGAAAGAATAACAGTGACTGCAATATCACACAGCGCCCTCTGTTCGTTATATGAAAGAATAACAGTGCGCCCTCTGTTGGTTATATGAAAGAATAACAGTGACTGCAATATCACACAGCGCCATCTGTTGGTTATATAAAAGATTAACAGTGACTGCAATATCACACAGCACCCTCTGTTGGTTATATGAAGGAATAACAGTGCGCCCTCTGTTGGTTATATGAAAGAATAACAGTGACTGCAATATCACACAGCGCCATCTGTTGGTTATATGAAAGATTAACAGTGACTGCAATATCACACAGCGCCATCTGTTGGTTATATGAAGGATTAACAGTGATGGCAATATCACACAGCGCCCTCTGTTGGTTATATGAAGGATTAACAGTGATGGCAATATCACACAGCACCCTCTGCACATGGTAGTGGGACAGTGGGACAATGCACACAGTAATCCGTTTGGCAATTCTCTGTCACCATCAACTTTGCAAAGAAGTCCGGTTCATCGCTGGGGGGGTCTCTTTGGCGGAATGTGCGCTGCTGGGAGACAGGGCTGTAGTTGTGTCTAGGCTTATAATAGAGTCAATAAGTTTACCAACGCTCCATAATCATATTGAAATACACTTCATGTAAGATGCATACTGCAGAGCTGTGCTACATCTGTTGGTTATTAGTTTATTGCTTTTATTACCAACGCTTATTAAATTCGCAGTTTAGCTTATGGAAAAAAAAACTATGCAGTCCTGTAATTAGATACATTTCTTAAACAGAGATGCCAACTAACTGCATGTCATTAGGGTGTTAATGATCCGCTTCTGGACTTTTTAAAACGTAATTCCAATTTACTCTAAAAATGCCAAAGTGACATCTTGTGATAACAAGATATATATTGCATAGTTAAATAACTAACACAGCCTGCAGCACATAAGAAAACCATATATAGTTGTCCCTTCAAAAATCAGTCAGTATAGTAAAAAGTACAAAAGTTTATTAAGACATAATAGCAGCCTAACGCGTGTTTCGTGCCTATTATGGCACTTACTCATAGGCTCAGCCTGCAGCACATCCATAAATAAGTTGCTAGCTGACTTGCAATCCTGCACTGAATAACCCAAAACCCAGAAGACTTAAAAAATGTTATTTACAAACTCACTGCAGTGTGCAAGTGCAATTTTCAGTGCAATTTTTAACCTCAATGCAGCATTTTCCTGAATTCCAACATATTTGCTTCAGGGATTCTCAGTAGGGATGTGCGAGCTGACCTAAAACCAGCTGTGAGTCGCGGGTTGATGATTGGTTGGACGGGTTCGGGTTGAAATTTGGCCAGCCATTGTGGGTTAGAGTTGAGTGTGGGTTAGACTGGGGTAGTACACTCCTACACTGCTCCCGAAGAGTCTCTGTCTTGGTACCCGAGGCACATACATAAGTAGCATTTAGAGAGAGGAGATGTGGGTACTAGTGATGAGAGAATAAATTTGCCATGCATGGATTGTCTGCACTTCGCCTCATGCGAATAAACTTACAGTGATACTGACACTAAAATTTTTCTTTTCAAAATATCTACATTAAAAGTTACCAATAGCTCATGTTGTCCATTTTTCATTGATAGTTCTGCTTCTGTAAGTAATTGTCACTTGAAGTTCCTAAACCTGACTGTTTTGCCAACGTGACTATCCCGTCTCAGCCTGTCAGTTAGAGTTTCTAATGCTAACAGACTCCGGCACAAATATGGCAGCCCCCTCATAGAGGAACAGGGTAGAAAAAAAGGTAATGGAACAGCATCAGGCAAATACTTTTATGGCAAAATTATAAATACCATTCAAAGACAATGTTATGATAGATAATAAAAAAAGTTATTGTCAGTGATCTCTTTACAAAAATTTGTAAGAAATTTACCGCCGAAAAATCGGGTGTGAAAAAAAAAATTGTCGCGCATCAAAATTGTTGCACACAGAAAAATTATGAATTATTTGCCTTCTTCTGATTTTTTCCAGTTTTGAAATGGAGATCACTGACCCCATCTAAAAAACAAATGCTCTGTAAGGTTACAAATTTATAGTTATTGCAACTTTTTATTACTCACAGTCCTCTCCTATTCAAATTCCAGTCTCTCATTTAAATCAGTGCATGGCTGCTAGGGTAATTTGGACCCTAGAAACCATATTGCTAAAATTGCAAACTGGAGAGCTGTTTGCTAAAAGTTTGTTTAAAGGTGAACAACCCTTTTTAGGTTTTGTGGATTAGGGTCGAGTGCAGGTGGAGTTGACTCGACACATCACTAATCAATAGGCGAAAATTTTGTAAAACACATAATTCATTTCATATCGGGATAGGGTTGCCACCTGGCCAGTATTTTACCGACCTGGCTGGTAAAAATGATGGTTGATCCCATTGTTATTAATAGGGAAAGATAAATAGGTAGGAAGGCCGGTAGTTTTTTCAGGAAAAGGTGGCAACCCTATATCAGGATGAATTTCAATGCCTCATACTACTCCTGCAGTACAATGACATATACTTCCTCTGCACATATTTGCCTCCTATTCGGCAGGTCAGGAAGTTGTTTATTGCCTCCTATTTTTTAGCTGGAAAAAGGGGTTAAGAGACTGCCAGCAATGTAAATCTCTTATTTCCAATGAGAAAACACCAATGCACTACTCCCTCTGCAAAGAAAGTGTTAAAAAAAATACTGAACATGTTCACATCACACAAACAGAGGATTTTAATAAGTATTTTTACAATTTTACAAAAAGAAACATTTTAAATAGGGTTTAGATTGGCAGTTCAGGTCGAAAGGGCTTACAGAAACATATAAAGAGGATTAAATACTGCTCTGCTACTTGTCTGCCACCTGCTGGGTCTTACTGGATATGCAGCCAAATATTTAATCTGGCTGTCAGCCTCATAACTATATATTGGAAAGTATTGGAATTATGTGATAGAATATACATTACAATTTATACTGTTGAAACAAAATTAAAGCTTTTGATCTGCACCCAGCTCGGCTACCACTTGTTACACCCCATGAGATGCTTACTACTCATGGTTATAACAATGCAACAGTATTTTTGACCCTGTATTTCTTACTTGCAAATCTCTTCTTGAAGCTATCTAATGTACCTCCTTTATGTTCCATGTAGGAGAGTGGGACCTGGCCAAGAGAGCTGCATCGCGTCAGTCTCAGGCACAGAGGCATATTCTCGTTTTTGGCAAAAAAAGCTGCCCAACAAAGATTTGCTGTAGTGTGTTAGATCCGGCAAAGAGAGCTGAAATGTGTCGTTTACAGTAAAATAGCTGCATGTGTTGGTCTCCCCAAGCAAAGACCTGCTGCAATGTGTGGGATCCAGTAAGAGAGAGAGCTGCGCTATTTCAGTTCCACAATGAAATGCATTGTGTCATTTGTTGTGTTGTGGCAAGGAAGAGAATGAAAAAGAAGAAAATTTGGAAAAAGAAGCTGCTTTTTTTTCAACACAAACTACAACTTTTTCCATTTATTTTTTTTTTTTTTTTTTTGTTGCTGCCAATATTTTATATAATATTTTCTGCCCTTAAGGCCTATTGTACATGTTGCATTCTGACCACTTTGTTGCCATCAATATAAAGTTGTAACAGACAGGTAAGTGATCTCCCTGAGAGCACAACCCAGTTAAAATACCATGTGTGCCATAGCTCTTACAAGTAAGGAAGGATTTTTTTCCCTTTTGGGTCATTTGGCACCAGCCCCAAGTGCAGGGGCAAAACTAAGGGTAGGCAGAAGAGGCACATGCCTAGGGCACAAAGATTGAGGGGCTACTTTACTATTCTACCTGCTTGATTGTACGAGGGACGCTCAGTGGCAGGTGATTGCCTTGGCACCGATAGTGTTCTGCTCATGTGTGTTTTTCTGCCTTCCTCTGGATCAACCGAGATATAGAAATACATTGTATTTTTTAAATATTAGAGGCTTAAGTGTTATTTATATTTTCTAGATGGAAAACACAAAAGTGCATCAAAACTGGCAATGTTTCAACATGACTGGGTGCAGATGATAAAAGTTATAAACTAACAATAATCTTTGGGACTTTAAAAACTGTTATTGTATGAAAAAAAATATCAATGTTTTAATGACCAGAAGTCTCAGTATATCTCAGTATGAACCCAAATTTTTGATTGTTGGATTCTATACACATACCAACAGGCACACACATGTACATTAAACTTTCCATGGCACACTGAATATTATCATTTACATATTTAAATAATTATATACACAGCACCCGCAAGTTAAGCAAGGCTTACAATAATACTTACCCATTAGATGTAGATGGTTACATTGTAATCAGCCATTTGGAAACAAAAAGTAAAATCGGCTTTACTTCCTGGTACAGTGACATCACTTCTGGGTTCCACAGCGCTTATGTTAACATGGTAGGGGAAAGGTAAGCAGATTCAGGTTGGGATGGGGGCAAGCGGGTACAAGTTGGGCACAGGTCTGCAAAAACAGAACCGTGTAGGTCTCTAAAGCGAGATCCATAATTCTCCCTCTGCAAGTAGGAGCATGGGTGTGCTGCAGTGCCTGTGGCTGGAGGCAGGCCAATGAGGCAAGTTGAGAAACTCGCCTTAGGCAGGAGCGCCCCCCTAGTTCCCAGGGGTGGCAAAAATGCTGCTCCTGGTAACTTCAAGAGCAGAATTTCAGTTTTTCAACCTGGAAATTAGGCTTTCTAGTTCAGAGAGCTCAATTGCGCTCTCTGCATTAGCGACGTGGACCCCCCCAGACCCCCTCCGGTGCTGAAAAGGTGTGTGCCGTGGGGAGGGGCGGCAGAACGAAGGCCGCCTTGGGTGGCAAAGTAGGCTAGATCACCCCTGGCTGGAGGGATCTTTATAGGCGGAAAATCTTGAACCATAAAACAGTCAAGCTCTTGTATTAGCACTCTGCTGCATTGTGATATACAGTACATAGGACTATCTACAATAACAGTTCAGTATTTCACAGAAGATAAGCTTACTATCCACCCATCCCACAGGGACAGGCCCCTTTGCAGGACCTTGGTCCCCATAAGAAATTTCCCTGTGGACTGTCCCCGTCTGCTGAAATAACTTGAAAAAAATCCTTGTGCAGCAGTTGATCAGGGCCTGCACTGCAATTAATGTACAGACAGGGGGCACAGGAGAAAGCTACCAGTCGGCAGGTTAATGATGTAATGAGGAGCCCCAAGTCAGAGCCTAACCGAAGAGAGAGCAGCAGAGCACAGTGATTTGAAATTCCCACCCCTCAGGCACACAGGCGGTGTCCCAATAGTGAGGGCTTCTTCATGCTGGAGCTGGTCTATACTTGGCTTACAGACCAAAAGGCAGGCTGGTGCTTCCCTACTCTGCATATTCCCTTTTTCTCCCCACACCAACAATCAGTGCAGATGAATGCCGGCAAGGATACAAATCCCCCTTAACTTCTTCTGCCTAATGGTGTTTATGTCTTAATTTACTCTGTTTACTTCCCCAATAATCCCTTATCAAAACTGTTTGCTGACTTTCCTCTGTTTTTCCCACTGTGACACCGTTAACCCTTTCCTTCTATTAAATATCAATTCTGTTTTTTTACCTTAAAAAAAAATTAACTGTCACTGTGCCATCCTGCTGTGAGTTCTGGGGATATTATACATGAAATTGCCTTTGTGTTATGCTGCTGTGAGTTCTGGGGTATTATACATGAAATTACCTTTGTTCCATCCTGCTATGAGTTCTGGGGTATTATACACAAATTTGCCTTTGTGGCATCCTGCTATAAATTCTGGGTTATTATAAATGAAATTTCCTTTGTGCCATCCTGCTGAGTTCTGGAGTATTATACATGAAATTGCCTTTGTGCCATCCTGCTATGAGCTCTGGGGGTATTATACAAGGAATTGCCACTGTGTTCATTTATATATTTACCAAGGGTGTATTTGTAAAATGGGGAGTGGCTTGTGGGAGGTTGTTGTGAAGTAGGCGTGGTCTAAAATGCTGTTGCGCGCACTACATGCGCCACCATTTTACCCCCTGTCCCCGGATTTCACTCTGAAACTCTGGTCACCTTAACCGAAGAGTTACAGTGTGGGTTTGGCAATCCCCAGGAGATACCTTCCAGTTGTACCTTTATTCTGTTCTTCAGTAAAGCTACAGTTGCTCTTTAACAGCCACTGGCATTTAGAATATATTCTGAAATTGTGTGTGAGTTCTAGTTCTGTCACAGCATCCTTGCCACCACCAATCCAGAAAGGGCCCAGCTAAGGGACAGAGTTGCTGGCAACAGAGATCTACCTGAAGAGCAACATGAGTTTAAAGGGGTTTCATTTGAACCACTACAATTCTTTAGAGGAAACACCAAATGTTGGCATGTCTACAAGTGCTCATCTGATTTCAAGCTGGAAACTCATGGTAAATGCTGGAGGTGTGTGTATGAAACACTTGGCAAATTTCAAATAGACAAGCTGAGGCACTGAAGCAATGAAGATAGAAGATTAGCCAGTGCTTTCTTTATGATGGCTTGATTATCACCGGCTACATAACGTGAGATTCTTCTCCTTTGCTTGTTTCATATAATTGTAAAGAATAAAACCTGTGCAGAATTTGTTATGAGCATCAATATCCAGAAAACAAGCTAAAGGACAAAACAGAGCCTAGAAAAGTATGGGAAAACATGAAATAAAATTCAGCAGCACTATGACCTGGCGGTGACTTCCCTTTGCAACGTCTCGGTCACATTCTCCTGAAAGATGATACCATTGTGCCGTGCAGAGAATATTCCCAGCACAAAATATTTCATAAAATATTCCGGAGATAGGTGTACTGACTAGGAGCATCTTAATCAATACATGAAAAGTGTGTTTGGCATATTAAATGCAGAATATGCTCTAATGAATAGAGGAGGGGAAAATGTGCAGCTGTTTGTAAGAGACAGAAACAAAATATATTAAAGAGGACATTTAGAGGCAGATTTATCAAAAATGTGAGATAAGAGTTAAGCACAGAAAAAAACTCACCCACTTTAATAGATACTGCATGTAGTTATGGGCACAGAATATTGAAAAGCTAAGTGGTGCAGAATGTGCATAAAAGGAAACAGTAGTAGAAGCAGGAGAGTATAAAAAGACATTAATACAAAACAAAAGGGAACAAGGAAGACCTAGATTGTCAAAATAAAATGCTGTACATACCCTGAGCGGTTACATAATGGGCAAATAATAGCAAATTACAGTGTATGTAGTCAGTGTTGGACTGGCCCACAGGGATACCAGGAAAACTCCCAGTGGGCCCAGGTGTCAGTGGGCCCCTCATGCTTCTAAACATTTGGCATATTTCATGGCCATTCCCTATTTCTATGAGAACAAAGAGACTAAATAGATGGAATAATAGATTTTTGCATGTAAAGAAAAGAGACTAGCAGAATAGAGGTTGTGTGAGGAGAGGAATTATAATAGTACTGAGAGTGGGCCCCTGATCTAAGGTCTTTTAGTGGGCCCCTAGTCTAAGGTTTTTGGGTGGGCCCCTGGTGTCCCAGTCCGACACTGTATGTAGTTCGGTGGTTCATGAAACATCTGGTACAACTATGTCAGGTGCAAGTGGGTGGCTGCAATTGCACTGGAATTGTGGGGAAATCACTGCATTCTGGTGACAGAAGTGTTTTACCTAGATTCCCTCTGTCAATGCTATGTGACTGGGAAGTTTTAGAATCCTTCTCTTGTGCCATTCTGGTGGATGGAGTGAAGTGGCATGTTGTATGACAGTCACTCATTGTGTCCCACTTTCGTACTCTGAGTCTGGGAGGGTAGCCAATCATACAGCGTCCTGTAAGAATGCAACTAAGCCATCATTTTGTGCTTTTGCCGAAAATCAAACCAAATCTGGAATCTTGCATTGTCATATTTGATAAGAATAAAAATAATATATAAGCTGTGAACACCTATTCATTCCCCAGGCCTTTAGTCACATGATTTCAGATTCAGATCTTATCTATAAAGATTTGTACAAACCAAATCTTGCAATAAGTGCTGGGATTCAACCAAATTCCATAGTAAATCTTTCGGCACATCCTTAATTTACATATTTATTTATCTGCTATTTATATTGTTCTGACACAGTGCTTTACATACATATATTACACTATTATAATGTCCCCCTCCCATACAGAGTAGAGTAAAATCATTTAGAGTACTCTGGTGAGGGAGGGATAAGAAGGATACAGAAAAGGCCTTGGGAGGGATGCGGGTGAAACATATCACACAAGTTGTTTTGAGGTCACTCATTTTGTTGTGATGATGATGTCACCTTTACTATAGAACAATATTATATACTCTGTTTATCCTGTTGTTTATGTATCATTAGTGCAGGTTTAAGATCCACTGACTCCTTACATACTTTACTGTGTTCTGGGTCTTATACAATCTTCTATTATTTATAGTTCCAAAACTTTCCACTAGGTGCCAGTGTGAGAATTAAATTATAAAACTACCTGTGAGTACACGATAAGCTACATTTTCCTCTAGCAGTACAACATACAGTACATATACTGTATGTTATACTATGTTATATACTATATGTTATACTATGATTAAAAACAACTACAGTGAAAACTCAACTTTACATCCCCTGCTTTTAAGTTTCCCTTCATGTCACCAAAAGATGTGTTCATCTTGATAAAGGTCACAGAACACGACCGAAACGTCGGTGTAAACCAGATGTTTTTTAAAGTAATTTAAATAAACTATTTGGAGAAAAAGGAGAACCGATGTGCGTGCTATCCTCTACTTGTGTACACAATTCAACCACAGCACCCGGCAGAGATCAATGTTCAGATAGCGTGTGTGGACATCGGGGATTTATATATATATATAGATATATAGATATATATATATATATATATATAGATATATAGATATATATATATATATATATATAGATAGATAGATATATATATATATATATATATAGATAGATAGATATATATATATATATATATATAGATAGATAGATAGATAGATAGATAGATATAATATTTCTGAGGGTACCCGCACTCTTTTCTCTTTTTTTTCAATTCATGCGTGGGTGCTGGGTCAAATATTGCATGTATCCAACATTTTGCCCCTCGTTGGGGCCTTTATCAAGAATATATATATATATATATATATAGATATATATATATATATATATATATAGATATATATATATAGATATATAGAGATATATATATATATATATATATATATATATATATATATAGATATATATATATATATATAGATATATATATATAGATATATATATATATATATAGATATATATATAGATATATATATATCGTAGTGAATGGACGCGGACTCCTTATTTATAGTGAAGAAAATTGATGTGCTTTATTCACAAATGCATTTCCAGGAAATGCATTTGTGAATAAAGCACATAAATTTTCTTCACTATAAATAAGGAGTGTGGGTACATTTACTACGATGTATTACAAGATTTGACCAACGCACCAATCTATATATCTTAAATCCGGAAAGAGTGCGCTCACTATATGGACATTATATATATATATATATATATATATATATATATATATATATATATATATATATATATATATATATATATATATATATATATATATATATATATATATATATAAAACAATGCAGCCACCACACATAATCCAAAGGCACAGTTTCCTCCAATGGAATTTTGGATATACTGTAACAACCAATATTTCCTTAAAATTAATGATTTTATACTAAAGGAAAATATCACTTTTTTTAATGTATGTATGGTCTGTAGTGAATAGACTCAAGAGCAAATATAAATGATTCAATGCTTTCTGTACTTGGGGGTAGTAAAGGACAATTTATGACTTCCATTATATGGAAATAGATCTCTTGCTGTGACATTGTTGAAGTCTAACATGTACTATAAAATGGCACTTTATATATGTTTAATTTGCTAAGTATGCCAATTCTATCCTTTTATTTACATATATGCACTTAATTTCACTTTTCAACTGGTGTACATTTAGCTTAGCTACCTGGTTTTGGAAGGGAAATTTCATATTACATCTTTAAAATAATTATTTTTAAAAATGTGCTCTGCTGAGCTATACCGCGTAATGAGGAAATCTCATTGGCCAGATGTCCCATTGCATGATGTTGGGGTAAATACATGGCAGAATTAAGCATCTCTGAAAACTCCTAGGTATATGTTTGTTACATTTGGTTGTACCCCATGGAATGCTGTAATCTGATTGGTCAGTGTGGAATTCCATAATAAAAGCACATTTACAGGGAGCGATGTTCTGCAGTTGAGTCTTTTGGTTCCTGCAGAATTTACTAATGGTCAAATAGATATACAGAATGTTGTGGGTGGGCCGGACCAACTTTTTTGTGAATAATTTTTTTGTTATGTAGTTAATGATTCCAGAAATGTTTTATTGCTTTGTCCAAATGATTTGGTGGTACAAAAAAATAACATAACATGGGACTCAAGATATGCAAAGCCATTTTAGATAAATGAGCCTTACAGATGCAATAATATGCAGGCACACTGACAGTTATAGATAATAGAAAGTGGTGGAAACACACACACACATTTTCTGAGTTATTTCTCTGTATAAATTGCAGTCACCCTGGGCAGAAACAACTAGCCTCTCCCCATAACATTGTGAAGACTTTTAACATTTGCCTGGAGCTATACATCAGCTCCTCTAGTGCTTGCTTGTAACTATTTTAACCTAACAAATGAGGTGGGTCGGAAGAAGATTATGGCTCTAAGAGCAAGTGATGGAAATCTCATGTCGCAGAAGATGGTTTCAATACTGATAGCAAATTATTCTGATCCTGGGAGATTCACTTAATCTCCTGGTGTCTTCAGATAGTAAGTCTTTATGGTGGCTGCTGTGATTGCTATTGAAAAGAACTTCCTTATAGATACTTCGCTATTCTAATGTACATTTTTAGGCAAAAACTGTTATATATATACAGCACTACAAACCCCACATAAAAACAGCAATTCCAGAACATCTCATTGGGCATGCAGAGGGCATAAAGGCAGCAGAATCACTGGCGCTCACTGGCAAGCTGTTGTTCTAGTCATCACATTGCCACTAGTCAGCTGTCTTTGGTATTGCTCATAAGGTTTGACTGTAAAATCATGGTAAATTGCTGTATCCATAAATGCTTTAGTCTGATGATTACTGTAAATGAAGTGTAATCTCGGTGTCTGTTGCATACTTAATCTAACCTGCCAGTTGAAAACATTGGCATGATCACTTTTATTGAATTATGGAGACAGTTCTCATCTTTCAAAAAAACAGTGATGTTGGAAATGTCATGTAATTAAGTTCCTTAGCAAATATAATGACAGCAAACGTAAATGTCTAAGAGCAGCACTGCTTAAATCATCACACATGAGCTATTATAACTGCAAATGAATACTTCTGCATAATTTCAGAAACTCAAGGAATTACTCCGATAACATAAAGTATGTGTAGCAGCTCTTTTCATAGCTGTCCTGTTGTGGATTGAATATCAAACTATTCTGGATTTCTCACTTGTAGAGGGTTGAATTTTCATCTGCTAAGGCTTTGCCACATTTTGCGGCACTTAGCGCTAATTCGCTACCACTATGCTAATTTGCTTAATGCGTGTCTCGGCAGCTGAACGGTGGCAAAGTTTTGTTAGCGTAACAGCACTAGCATTTCATTTCGGACTTTCGCTAACGTTCTTTTCTGCTTAGTGAAACTTTGTTTATATACTTACACTATTTGGATATAGGGCGGGTACATATAGGTCATATATATGTCTTTATTAGTGATGTTGGGGAAATTGCTTGACGTGGCGCTTATTATAAATGTTCAAGGAAGCAAAATAAAAACAAAAGAGATCCTCTATTGTCCTAGACATGAGCCCACCCTAAAACAAATGTGGTAGGAGCTTCAAATGGTTAAAAAATAGTTAAAAAAATGTTAAATCAAAAATGTGTAAGTCACAACTTTTTATGAAAAAACGCCAGTGTTTTTTTTAGTCATTTTTATAACTATTTTGCAGACAAGATACAATGTCACTGACATAATATTGAGGAGGATGTAACTTCATCTTATCAGTTCGCCAGGTCTAAGCTATCAAAGGAAACTCTGGCTAAGGGGTAACCTAATGGTAAATTCTCACTTTTAGCTCGGAGCGGAAGTAGGCTCTGACGGCGCCAGCCCCAGAGTCTCTGCTGGGTGTAGAGAGGGGTCGGAGCAGAAAAGGTAGGGGTTCAGTTACTAAAGGGACATATTGTGTGAAAAACAAGAATGTTCCAGTGCATTATACTATTTTAAATAAAAATAAAAGTTTTGTTTCAGGCTAATTTATTGAAAATGTCTTCAAAAACCCAAATAGCCCTGCCCAGCTGTTCCACTTCCTGCTGCCTCCTTTTCCAGGCTGTGCAGGGGAGCCAGCAGCACTCAGCACTGTACGGTAGAAACTGTAGCTGACTTGATAGCAAACTGAAGTCTGTCTTTGCGTGCCCCTCCTACTGTATGAATGTTAGCACACACCCACCACTGGAACCCGGACAGCGACTACAGCAGATCTTTAAGGAGATCTAATAAAGGGGCCATTTTTAAAGATATTGATTTTTAGCTCAAAGTTAAACCAGCACCATAAATCATTCATTATTCATTATTGCCTACAATATTGGGGGAGGAGGTGTTCACTAATCCTATATATCTTTATGTCTCTGTTAGGTCAGGCAGAGTGTTATGCTAAGTCAACTGATGGCCCACAGGCTTCAATTCATGTGGATCTCCAAGAGATTTTAATGGCCCCCATACTGCTCAAGAGCTCCACTTATGTCTTTGGATGATATTATTTTATGTAGTTCAGTGTATAACTGTCCCAATATTGAGGCTGGACAGCATTGTACTTTTTTCTTTCTTCTGCGTTCCTAATAACAGCATGGTTCCTGGAGGGAGGCCCATTGAATGGGCCTGTGTGGATCTTAATCAATGTTTCAGTGGCAAGATTTCAGGACCCTGAAGCAATTGCACCCTCTGCTAACACCTGTATATATGATCCTAGTGACAGATCTACTCAATCGTAACCTGTTCATTCAAAGCGTAGGACAAAAAAAAAGGAACATGCAGCCTTTGCAATGAAGAGAGTGGCAATGAGATAAGGAACCTCTGCATAACCACAGCCTATTTACAATGATATAATATTAAATGACTATAGCAATATTAGTATTCTATATGGCAGCTAAGGTGCAGCTGTGTTGTATGTATTCTTCTTAGCCATGCTATATTAAAGCTGAAGAAGGCCACGGTTGAAAGCTGGGAACTCAGGCACAAAATAAAAATGTGTGAAATGAGTTTGTTGTTATAAAAAACTTGGCTGCTTCATTATTTAGTAAGGGAAATTAGACATGAAATGTTTGCAGTCTACAGGAGTCTTGTCTTTTGCAATTTTAATGGATTTTCTTGCTACTGTTAAGAATTAGATGATATCACATCAACTCCTGAGACTGACTTAACAACTCATCAAAATCATGTTTCTTCCATCAATCTTGTTAATCAAGTATTGTGAACATAGCAAAGACAAAAATACGGTATTTTTGGCACTTAAAAGGCTTCATTCTCACTGGAATGCAAAATCTCAGTTTATGCAGGTTTGCCAGAGTGTACCATACACTGCCAGATCCATTGTGAGCCCTTCCCTGAACACAGCAACCTGATGGGTAAGAGGCAACAATACAAGTAAAGAACCTTGCAGTGTACAAAGTACACAGAAAATGGCCAACTGCTGCCTTTTTTGTACACGTATGGGATCTGTTATCCAGAAACTCTTTATTTAGAAAGCACCGGAAAGACCAGCTCCCATAAATTCCATTTTATCCAAATAAACCAACTTTTTAAAAATTATTTCCTTTTTCTCTGTAATAATTCAGTACACTGGACTCGATCCAAACTAAGATATAATTCATCCTTCATAGAAGCAAAACCGGCCTATATACTCTCTATTTACTGTTTAAATGATTTTCTATACAAAAAGGGGGGGTGTGGGAGCACTCCTAAGGCTAAGTAAAAATGTATTAAAGTATAATGGAAGTGCTACTGACTTGGCCAAATCAATCAGTGCACATTCCCTAAGCCCCTGTCTAAGTAATTCAGTATATATGCAAGTGCATGTGTTCACAAAGACAGGGGTTTTTAGTTACAAAGGTATGATCATAAAGTTGATAAGTCACCATACCACGTCAAAGTAAAGCTCACACGGTGGTCCCTGATTTGTTTATCTCTGGTCATAGTATAAAGGATCTCTGTATAGTAGCATTAATTGAAGTAAATGTCTGCTGAACCTTGGTTTCAGTCTGAGGGCTAGATCCTCCCCCGACACTAGCTTGCGGCTTTTAAGAGAGAGTGATTGCCCAAACCAACGCCCATTTTTTAAAAACAAAATGTAATAATCTAAAAATAGTGAAGGCAAAGTAAAATTGTATGTATCGGTGCACACTTGGAAAGTGTATATATATATATATATATATATATATATATATATGTGTGTGTGTGTGTGGGTATGGGTGTGAGTATAGGTAAGAATATAGTATATCAATACCGTTGCTGACGAATTTTCAGAGGTTAGTAAATTAAGGGCAAATTCACAAACCTTTGAAAATTGGCCAGCGACGGCTTCGCTGACAGCACAACACATTGGCATAACGCTAATTTACTAAACACTGGCGAAGTTGTGCTAGCGTTACTGCACCAAACTAAATTGCGCTAGCGTTGCCTAATTTGCATACGGAAGTTAAAGTTGAATGGATGTATATGTTGCAGCAAATACATTACACTACACAAGCCTGGGAAACCGTAATAAAATAAAATAAAGTTGTTATATTGCCCTACACATGAGGCCAGTGTATAGTTTATGTGCCATATGTTAGGAAATGTAGGGGGGAAGCCGGTTACCCCCAAAAACAAATTTACACTATTTTTCAGCCTATCACCCTGAAAAAGGAAAAGATGCCATTGTTTTTTGGGACTTTTTTGGGAATTTTCAACTATTTTTTCTTTTTTATCTACTCTATTGCGCTTTGCCTGGTTTGAGGTGGAGAAGGCAAGTCTGGCGCAAGAGTCCATTCGTCAGAGCACAAATTCGCCAGGCTTTAGGGAGCAAAGTACTGCTAGAGTTTATCTCCTTCGCTAGCGAAGTTACGCGGACGACCGTTAGTAAATTGGCGACATACCAAATTGACGTCACGCTGGCAAATTTGCACCCGCGTTAGTCGCTTAGCCCTTTAGTAAATTTGCCCCTTAGTCTCAGGTCTTGTATGGGTTCTATATTGTAGATACAGGGTTATACTGAAGACTAAGGCAAAATAAGATATTTGTTAAAGTTCATTTAGATGCTGAAGCAAGCAAAGTTGCTTTAATATCATACAGAATGCTATTTGTATAACATTCTAGGCAAAATAATAATATAATAATAATAACAATTCCAAGATCACGTTATATAAATGTTTAGTGTGTTGCAGGGGACAATTTGACCAACATTTCAACTGCTCCTAATTTATTTCACAAAGGGTTAATAAATGTTATTTTTTAAATAAAAAAAGGGGGTAAATCCAATAATTAAATATCATTCTACTATTTAATCACTATGCTTTATGTAATCGCAATAGAAACCCGCTATCAAATCCCAAACCTCCATAACAATTAATTTGAAACAATGAGATATGAAATATCAGTACATAAACATATTTATCTGTTAAAATAAAAGCAATTAAAAGGACCTTTAATACAGTTATGGGATATGTTATCCAGAAACCCATTATCCAGAAAGCTCGGAATTACGGAAAGGGCGTCTGCCATAGAGGCCATTTTATTCAAATAATCCAAATTTTTACAAATGATTTCCGTTTTCTCTGTAATAATAAAACAGTACCTTGTACTTGATAAAAACTAAGATATAATTAATTCTTGTTGATTTACATGATTTTCTAGTAGACTTAAGGTATAAAGATCCAAATTAAAAAAAGATCTGTTATCTGGAAAACCCCAGGTCCCATACCTGTATAAGAATACATTTTATTACTTAGGTACGTTTTATTATTAGGTAACGTAGATATATTTTATTATTGGATAACTCGAAAAGGTCAAACAAAAGTGGTGTATTAAGTGAAGCTGGTACCTCCTCTAAGACAGGCACCATATCACACATAAGGGAGAATATTGCTGTTGTACATTGTACATGTCCTCAGCAGCATCAACAATGCACTAAACATGTAGACTTTATGGGGTTATGTAATGAAAGGTACTAAGTTTGCTCCTGAACAGTAACTCTTACTAACCAATCAGCTGGTAGCATTTACTGGTCATTTTAGCGAAATGTTGTTTTTTAGGGCTGTTGTTCTGATATGTATCTTAAAGTGACCATACACTGCCAGATCTGTTTGTTTAGTGAGGTCCCAGATGAGCAAATCTGGTCTTGATTTCACCACCCACGTGCAGGGCCAATGATTGGATCTTGCATTGGGGCCTATGGAGGGCCTATTGAGGCTCATCAGACAAGGATCGTATGACTGAGTCGATATGATTTTCATTCTGTAGAATTTTTAAACCCATTTGATATTAGACCCCATACAGGTCAATAAGCAGAGCTGCCAACCTGCAAATTTTATATTATAGGTAGCCCATGGCCACAATTCCCATTCTTTGCTCTGACTCACAGGGAGTGGGTTAATGGGCTGTTTATACATGAGAGGGGGTGACTTCCAAAGTATCTGTGTGAATTGATTTCAACAATCAATTAGAACAAGTTCTTAGGAGTAAGACACCTGAAGCATGTTGCAAATGATAGGCACTATCATGCAAGAAACATTATTTATTACACTAAACAATTGTACATTTACAGGAAGTACCAACATTTTCTGTATGTGTGTATGCTTTTGTTGCCTGTATATGCAGTACTTATGCACCTTCCAAACCCAGTAAGCAAAGAGGGCTGAGTTGAGCTGCATTATTGTACAGAGAAGAATACTGGGGAAGGCAACCCCCTTTAGCCTTGTCTCTGGTAAGGGTATTAAAGTTCAGAGTAGGACGAGATCCTGTCCAGATCAATAGGTTGAACACTGAATTGAGTTCAGAAAAACTCAGCTTAGTAATTATAAGGGAAGCATGTAGGATAATGTATGTTAGCCTGGGAAGGAATATCATCTTTAGAAGTTATATTCTGCCAGTATTCTGGCCTTAGCATCAAG
Organism: Xenopus laevis; assembly: GCF_017654675.1. Lineage (NCBI taxonomy): Eukaryota > Metazoa > Chordata > Amphibia > Anura > Pipidae > Xenopus > Xenopus laevis. Next base: position 41,573,832 of record NC_054381.1, read on the forward strand.
GGTTCCCATTCTTTGATTTTAGTAGCAATGGTGGCACATAGTGGAAGTCCATTTAAGTTTTCATTTTCAGAATGGGCAATTTCACTTCAATCTGGTCTACTAATGGTTATAGCAAATTTAGGAAACCAGAGAGGGTAGGTTGGTAGTCTACCAGTAGGATTAAAGCATAAAAAGCATTCAAAAATCTACTTATTCCTTTAATTAAACTCCAAATGGGGAAAAATGGAACATATGCTTTATTGAGAAAAGTAGACAGCTAGGGTGTCAAGAATGAAAGTGGCTCCAGGTGTCAGTAACCCCATCCAGTTCACATAGCGAGTTTAGTTTAGTCTGGAATGTAGAAGAGGAGATGTAAAAATAAAAAGGAGAGAAGAGAACGAAGGAGAGAAGAAATAAGACTGAACAAAAGACTGAACTAAAGGTAAAGAGACATATACAAGAAAAAAAACAGGAACCTGGCAGAAGGGAGCAGAAGTTTATATAAAAGGGAAAAAAGTTGGTGAGGGAGGAGAGGAGAAGAAAATATTTTGGATTCTGGGACTTTGGCTGTCTAGTCTGGTACGGCAGATAGTTACTAAGAACGCACTATAACAGTCCCTTTGTTGTTAGTATGTATCACTGGATAATAACATAGCAAGACTTCCTGACATTCATAAGCACTGTCATTATCCCTTATATCCAACAGAAATAATTGCATCCATTAAGAGTGTCCACACAATGTTAAGTTCCTTGAGCTATTATCAGAACCACCAATCACAGAAGAAGCATAGTATAGTAAAAATAAAATGCAAAAATGTGCACAAATATATGATGCTCTTAAAAAACATACTCAGCAGGAATCCATGAAATGAGTGGGTGAAAGATCCTATGAAAGGCCGATTTACTTAAGCCCTCCTATTTAATGCACACACAGTGATTCTATTTTATGGCTTCATTTTTCTTTTTCACTTGCCCTCTTCCACCTCACATGTGAGAGCAGAACATCTGTTTTGCTGTCTCTCTTTTGTTTGCTTATTTGTGAAGCCTCAATAAACATAAGACACATTTCTCATCGCTTTATCCTATATGCTGTAGGTGTTAGCAAAGCTTCTCGAAAACAGACAAACAAACACGTGGGTCCCAAATTCTCAGCAGTTCATTAAAAATGTGCTCACAATATTTATGACTCGAGTTATGGTCCCATAGCAAAGTGCAACAGTGCTCAGGGCTAGTTTCATATGAAATGATGCCTCTGTTTACAGGTTTTCATCCCGCTGACTGATTACGCATTCTTTCCCTTAAGAGCATTTCTATAGCATTTGCAGTTCTCCCTTTGCCTGAGCAATTTTTGCTCTTTAGCAGCATGTGAGATACAATTCCAAAGTCAAATGGAGGTAAAATCGTATATTTTACTTGCCTGGGGAACATACAGATGGTCTGAGCACAAAATCAAATAGAAAGTCGTTCTATTCTAATGAGCTACCTTGCTAACTATATCTGGACAAGTAAATTTTGAACAAAATATATTTCCCATAGTCCATAATTCATTAAAATACAAAAGTTTATTCAATTTGACATCATAGCATGTGAAAATTAGTACATACTGACCCCATATGACCCACCTTATGCGTTTCATACCCTCCAGTACTTAATCATAGGTGTTTTGCATCTACACAATGGCACACTTTGTATGAGCGTGAATAGCCCATGGGTGAAACAATAATATTCTCCAGTTTGGCAAGCCATTTGGACAACCCTAAAGTATAAAATGGCCTTTTAGGGCAATTCATCTTTTGGAGTAGATCTGAGCAAAGTAGCTGTGACCCAACTCAATTCTGAGTCAGTAATACCCCATCCAACCACCAAGTACAGGGACTAACAAATTATGCAAATTTATTGCAAACATTGTTAGTAACATGGATCCTGGCAAATTTATGAGACATTTTGCTCTTCTGGTACAGGTTTGGGATCTGTTATCCTGAAACCTGTTATGCAGAAAGCTCTAAATTACAGAAAAGCTGACTCCTATAGTCTATATTTTATCCAAATAATCCACATTTTTAAAAATGATTTCCCTTTTCTCTTGTTTTTTTGATTGGAACTAAGAAAGTTAATACAAATAAAGCTTTATTGGAAGCAAAACAAGCCTGTTGGGTGTGTGTAATGTTTACATGATTTTCTAGTAGACTTAAGGCATGAAGATCTAAATTATAGAAAGATCTGTTATCCGGAAAACCCCAGGCCCGAGCATTCTGGATAACAGATCCCATAACTGTATAAAGAACACCATTCCATGGAATTATTAGTACAGGTATTGATTCAGTGACCAGATTCACCGTTCTGGCTAACCGTGCCTAACACAAATCCTCTACTTTTTTATACTTCCATAATTACCTGGAACAAACAAGCCACTTATCAGCTTAGGCCATATGTCATCCGTGATATCTCCTTCCGCATCTGCTGCTAATATTTTACTGAGGACTCACTTTTATGGAGTCCGTCTCTATGTACTAAGTTTTTTTTACAAAGGGTTTTTAGAGCCCTGCATAGAATTGTTTGTTAATTATTACTTCACTACGTTAACGTAACTAGTTGATTATATTTGAAGTTAAGCTTTCCAGTGCACAGAATTGAGTCCTGAAGGACAGGAAGTGGTAAGGAGCATAGAATGAACAGGGAACAGACAACCATGATGGTAAATTACTCTCTGAAGTGAAGATTCAGCATAATGCACAGGTTTATGTTCATTGCCTGTCTAGCTGCATGAGAAAAGAGCCATTGTAGCCCAGATAGACTGACCCCTTAAGATGGCACATTAGGTGCTAAATACTTATTAAGAGGTCCAATACAACTACAGGGAAAGAATTTTGGGAAACTGTTTGCAAGGGTCCTCTGTGAAAAACAAGAGGAGACAAGCCACGCTAGAACACTGTGTGGTAATTGTGTATAAATATATGTAGTTTGTTTTCCTGGGAACCAAAACTAGAAGAACTTTGAATTACAGTATTTTGAGATCAATATTTTGGGTTGTAAAGGTCACCTTTAGTGATTTAAAGGATCTTTTAAAGTTAAGGAAGGCGGCAAACTGGTCATTGAAAAAAGGAATTAAGACATTTTGGAGGGTGTCATTCCCTCATACTGTGCACTAGACCAGCTTTGTTTAAGAGGCCAGGGGATTGCTGGTGGGTTACTTACTGGAAATTGGTCATTCTCAGCCATGAGCATCCTCAAAAAGTTTTCCAAAGCTATCGAGCAAAAATAACCTGTCTTTCTAAGACTAAGCCTCTATACAGTAACTAGTTGCCAAGTTTATAGGAATTAAATTTATTGGCAAAGCCCATAAAGTCACTCACAACTTACAAAATTGCACAACTTGGAGGCATGTGCTTGTTTGCTACATGCACTTTATGAACACACCCTTAACTACCACACTCAATTTACTAAAACAACATCTGCAGTTTTTGGGAGATATTTTATTCAAAATGTCTCCAGCACCAATATTGTACCAATATTTCCAGCACCAATATTGTATATTTTAAAAAAAACAAAGCACCTATAAAAAAGCACTTATATATACAGCACATTTACTAAGGGTCGAATTTCGAAATGGTAAAACTTCGAAATTCAACCATCAAATTGTAGAAATTCGATAGTCTAAGGTTTTTTTTGATTAAATGTAGAAGTTTTCGATCGAATTCAAATCGTTCGATCGAACTTAGAAATCGTTCGAATCGGACGATTTAATCGATCTTTCAAACGATTTTCAAAAAAAAAAAACTTTGACTTCTAAAAACTTAGCCAAATACTGGCTATAGGTTCTAGGAGGTCCCCATAGGCTAACATAGCAATTCGGCAGGTTTAAGGTGGCGAAGTGACGAAGTCTACGTTTTTTAAAGAGACAGTACTTCGATTTTCGAATGGTCGAATATTCTACGTTTTTTCAATTCAATTTGAATTTTGGCCTATTCGATGGTCGAAGTACCCACAAATTACTTTTACGTTTTTGAATTCGAAAATTCACTTCGAATTCACTTCGACCCTTAGTAAATGGGCCCCTAAATCTTTATTTTTAATTGGGATCTTCATACCTTAAGTCTACTATTTTCTTATTCCAATCATTGCATGGTTGGTAGGGTAATTTGCACTCTATGAATCAGACTGGAGACTCAAAAAAACATAAATAATAAAAAAAAGAAAACCAATTGCCAATTGTCTCTGAATATCACTCTAGTCTAGATCATAATAAAAGTTAAATTAAAGGTGAACAACCCCTTTAAGCATTAAATAATACCCAATAGGCTGGTTTCGCTTCCAATAAGGGGTCATTATATCTTAGTTTGGATCAATTACAAACTACTGTTTTATTATTAAAGAGAGAAATTTGGATTATTTTGATGAAATGGAGTCTATGGGCGACAGGCTTTCTATATTCAGAGCTTTCTGTATAACGGGTTTCAGAAAAACAGATCCCAAAACAGATCCCATACCTGTATATACCTGCAGGGCCGCCATTAGAAATAACATTTTTGGGTCCCCTGGGCCCCGCCCAACCCAGCCCCCAAGCCCCACCCCAGATACCGCCCACTCCACACAACAGTTAAAAAAACACACAGACATCAGTGCTAAAAAAGGTAACCCCACCACACACACAAGTTATAAAAAGCTATTGATGGTCAGGGCCCCTTATAAGTTTAAAAAAACTGTGGTGCCAGGGCCCTCCTTAAAAGTTTTTTAAAAAATTGGTGGTCAGGGCCCCCTACAAGTTAAAAAAATTGGGGCCCTAAAGAATATATTTTAAAAAAAAATTGACGCCAAGGTCCTTCACTCTTACCCCCTGTCCCCCCCTGATGGCGGCCCTGTATACCTGTATATACTAAGAACTCTGATGTCAACAATCTGTCAAGATCTCTACAGTCTAAACCCTTGAATTCCATTTCCAAGACTTGACTTCTGTTAATGATGTACTGTATGTTTCTGCGGCCAATTAACCTTGCTGTCATTTATGTTGAATCCTTGTTATATTTTCTACGCTGAGTTACATCCCTCTGTGGACAGTAGCAATTACATCAACTGTGTTTGGTGTATGGTGCTGTATGAAGATTTTCTCTTTAATGAACTCTGGTGGAGGATGAACTACTGCACCAATATCTATCAAAATTGGGGAATTGGAGCTGACTCAAACACACTTCTAATTGCCTCAACTATGGCACACGTCCATGATGTTTAAATAAACACTTATATCCACCATCATTTGGCCTTTCTAAAGCCCACAATGAGATGTTGTTGCTACAAAATGCTATTGAATGTCCTGGTGTAATTAGGATTTGAGATCATTAAGTACAATACATTAGGGACTTTTGTCAGAGTACAGTGTATCAGGGCACAGTACTCTTTATAAGACACCAGTTAACACAATGTGAGGTAAATCTCCAATAAAGAATGGGAAGAATATAATGCTAGCACTACAAAAGAAATACATAAACTGATAGATTTGCCAATAATCACTTTACATTGATTTCAGGGAAACTGACCAAACATATATTCTGTATGACAACAACACTACATTTGAATTACATTGCAGAATGTATCATTTGCAGGCAAACAATATTTTTTCTCAGCAGAAAACTGGCCCACATGGAAGAGACAGAATAAAGCAAAGCGGGGGAAACATCTCCACATAGGCTCAAAGAAAACTAAAAAACTGTAATGAACCAAAAAAAAAGAAATAATAGAAACCTTGTTTGTGTAGATGTGTGTACATTCATTTTTGTAAAAAATTCCTGACAAAACATATTAGTCATAGCCAGAAAGCTATTCTTTTTTTATTCATTTCAGTGGGGCTGCTAAAAGACTGTATATACAAAAATACTGTAAGTAAATAAAAAAAAATATAATGGGAATGATTCATTTCACAGCATATATTTTCAGTGTATGTATGTGAAAGTGAAAGGATCTGGCTAAATATATTCTCCTCTTCATGCAATTTTTTATGAGAAAATATTGAAAAAGAATATTAGTTGATGGTCGCCAGATTCTGAAATCAGACATTTTTCCTTAGGACTCCACTAGCTTTTGCTGCAGATAAGACTTTTTTGAAAAGCAATAAAAACCTTTAAATGCAGAATCTCCTAGAAATAACACATTCATTTGTTTATTACCCATAAGAGCTCTGCAGCATATAATGTTTTATTAAAAAGCCTATTTACCCCCTTTTAAGTAAACAACTGAACCATTGGTCATTGCTGCTTTTCTGCACAGTTCAGTGCAGCTGCTAACAAAAGCTACTGATTTTACAACTAAAAGGTCTTAGAATTAATGCAAGTATATATGCAGCCAATCATTATATACATACCATTGCAGAATATCTAACAACCTCCCTTTCTGTCCCAACCTACCAGTAAGGTGACCCACGAACAGCAGAGCACATTGAGGGCTGAAGCACCAATGCCACCCCCTTTCCTCTCGCTGCATACTGCTTACCTTGCTTCCCTCTTGTGACCTTTATAGGTGATTCGGTGCCCAGCATGGGGAGTAGGCATGGGTTGGCAGGACCCATGAGTGCCGGGATCCACCTTGATTTTCATTGGTGTCCTATCTGCCCAATCTCACCTTGTGGTCTATTGTCCTAGTTGCCACACAGAGAGAAATACCCTGCCCCAGATTGCCATTAAGTGAATATGTACAAGTATAGGATCCATTATCCGCAAACTAATTTTCCAGAAAGCTCTGAATTACAGGATGGCCATCTCCCATAGACCCCATTTTAATCAAATAATTTTATACTGTAATAATGATTATTATTATAATAATGATTCCTTTTTTTCTGTAATTATAAAACAGTAGCTTGTACTTGATCCCACCTAAGATCTAATTAATCCTTATTGGAGTCAAAACAATCCTATTGGATTTAATTAATGTTTACATGATTTTTTTAGTAAACTTAAGTTATGGAGATCCAAATTATGGAAAGATTGCTCATACAGAAAACCCCAGGATAAGGTCCAGCAAACTGGATAACAGATCCCATACCTGTACTGAGTGTACTTTGGCGAATAAGGCTATGTTATGGTGGCATTTGTGCTGCAGTTCAGGTTTGATTTGGTTTTGATTTTAATGATGGGTATATTGTTGGGTTCTGTGGTTTATAAACAGAGAAACCTTTAGTAGACTGGCACCAAAAGGATACAGCCTAGACTGGCCAAGCTGATTAATATGTTCAGCAATTTTTAATTGACATACACAGGCTAATCAGAGCTGCATCTGTTTTTTTAATGCTGATGTTCTCGACAACATAATTGAAAAGAGAATGTTTTTTAGGATAACTGTCAAGGTGGTTTGTAGCTGATTGCAAGATCAGAGATATTATCAAAGAACAGAATCCCACTAAGCAGCACAGAAATCTTTATACCATGAAAATAAAATCCTTTCTGGAGTCGTATTGGAGGGCTTGATAAATGAAACAATGCGCAAATTGCCAATCTCCACCTTTAGAAATGGTTGCATATGCTTGTTTCCATAGCACCTCACATCTCCATCTACTTCAAAGGCATTAAGCAAAGCAAAATGACTACTGATGGGAAAAAAATGTAGCACCAAAAATTACTAGCAATTGCTGGTTAAACCTACTGCCAGCAGTGCTTTTATTTATGTATATTAATAAAAAAAAATCTGGCATTGGGCCATTTTTATTAGCTACGTTTATAATTAAAGTAATGATTGCTAGGTGTGTTAAAGTCATAACTGCTCTGGTTACATAAACAGCACATATTCCGCAGCACTACACAATATATGGGTGTTTACAAGGGTTGCCAACTGGCTGGTATTTTGCTGGCCTCGCCGGTAAAAATGATGGTTGATCCCAATGTTATTGATAGGTAATAAAGATAAATATAAAGGAAGGCCAGTATTTTTTTTTTTTCTTGTTAAATCTCTTTTTATTAAGTTTTCAATATCATAAAGTATCAGGGGTACAGAAGATGAAGAAGGGGGGATACAAAGAAAAAGACAAAAAGAAAGAAAAAGTTTTCCACACCTACAAGAAAATGTTTTTCAACAATATTTTAACAGGATATTACATAAGCCGTTACTCATATAGTTGAACAAGATGTTTTTAATATTATCCAAGAAATAAATAACAATATTGATATACATTCATTTCTTTCCATATAAGAAATCCAGGTGTTCCAATTTTTCAGGTGTTTTTGCAAAACATTATTTTTATATGCTATAGCCTCTTCAGCATGTCTTATCTCCTCAATTAGTTTTACCCACTCTGTTAAGAGGGGAGGCTCTTTAGATTTCCATTTACGGGGAATAAGTCATTGATTCCCCGTAAATGGAAGGCCAGTATTTTTTTCCAGAAAAGGTGGCAACCCTAGTGTTTACATTAACTATGCAGTTTACATACAAATATTTACCAATACCACTACTCAGCACTAAAATCTACATTTTATACATTATTTCCTCTAGTCATGAAGTTATTTTAAAACCTTGGCTCAGACGGTACTTTACCAGGGGCTGCCCTATTGTTGTGAGGAGATGTTGGCTGTGGCACTAGAAGCACCACTAGATTAGAGTTTATTTTATAAAAGCTGCTTAAAAAACAGCTTTTTATACCACTTGTCGGACCAGAAAGCCTTTGCTACTTGAATCTGACATGGATAAAGGCAGGGATTGTTGAAGCAATAGGTATTCTGCACACAGCCCTACCAGTCCTTCTTCTGATATCAAACGTAATATAGGGAGTACAGAACGGGCAAGAATAATGTTTCAGGACCCTGAGTATAACCATGAAACTGATTTTTTTGAAAACAATTGAGTTTTCCCTGAAAAACTGGCCAGTGTATCTCAAAGTTTCGTAAGATAAGGATAAATAACTCATTCACAATAGGATTGCCACCTTACCCACTGGGAACTATGGGTGGGAGGCAGACCAATGATGTCATGGGGCGGAGAGGTGACGTTGTGGGCAGGGTGGTGACGTTGCGCGGATGTGTCGGTAGTAGGTTCACCACTAGGGTTGCCACCTTTTCTGGTAAAAAATACTGGCCTTCCTTATATTTATCTTTTTTACCTATTGCTAGGTAAGGCGAATCCTGCCAGGTTTTCCAAATTAGGAAAACCAAGCAGGCAGTTTCGATCCAGACAGCTCTCCTGAAAACCGGATTCAGGTCAAAACCGGACAAGTGGCAACCCTTATTCACAAATATATGTATAATACTCGTTCATTGTTTTGGTAATTTAAATAATATTATATGGAACATTTTCCTGAAGATTTTCCTGCAAAACAATTAATAAAGAAACAATCATAAAGGTATCTTCCTGTTCAATAAAACAAATAAAATACAAAACATAAAGGTGTAGCAGTCCAGCAATAAGTCTTTAAATAGGTGATGGTAAGGATATAAGTAGTTGTTAGAAGAAAAGAAGGCCAAACGATTTCATACACATGTTTTGTTAAATCAGCGATTATAACAAATGACATCATTAAGCACTGTTTATGAGGCTATATTTTGTAAGCTATTTGTGACTGTTCCATCAAATGTATAGGTAATTATGGATCGTATTCAACGACCATATAAAAGCTTTTATACAGGTCATTGAACTCTAAGATGACTTCTAATATCCTTATATTTACAACAGTGGTACATTATTTCTTATACATGTAGACAGGCATCTTAGACACCCTTACACATTACAGACAGGCACATCCCTAGTTATATGGACGCCTAAAAGGTCCTTATGGGGACCTTGTGCTTATGTAACCCCTGTAGTTCTCACAGTGTACACCAGATGGCACTATGCCAGAGTATAAAAGGTTTAGGAACCATGAGGTCTGGGTCCATTGCTTTAGCTCAGTGATCCCCAACCAGTAGCTTGTGAGCAACATGTTGCTCTCCAACCCCTTGGATGTTGCTCCCAGTGGCCTCAAAGCAGGGGCTTATTTTTGAATTCCTGGCTTGGAGGCAAGTTTTGGTTGTATAAAAACCAGGTGTACTGCCAAACAGAGCCACAATGTAGGTTGACTATCCACATAGGGGCTACCAAATGGCCAATCACATCACTTATTTGGCACCCCAAGAACATTTGTCATGCTTATATTGCTCCCCAACTCCATTTTCTTCTGAATGTTACTCACGGGTTCAAAAGGTTGGGGATCCCTGCTTTAGCTCAACCAAGCAGGCTGGAAGGGAATGGGTAGTGTCGACCCTAGGCGCTTTGGCCCTAGTAATTAGACAGCTATACTCAATTATAGATCACTCTAGGAGTGATAGAGAGGTTAAATAGTTGAGCAGCTCAAGGCTCCGCCGAGGAGATTCCAGGGTATTACTGACCCGGAGTAAGGACTAAAATGTTGAGATTAGGGATGATAGGAATTCCCCTAGTCTGCCACTGGAAGATATCCTGAAAACTGGGCAATACCGCTCACACGCTGCCAACATACTCTCTGCTGTGTATTCCCTAGCCTGTAGGGATTCAGTCTATACGTGCTGTGAGTATATGCTTCCTTTATGCTGCTGTGTTATTCTATGCTCCATTGTGGATGAATGATCTATGTACTATTGTTTAATAAATACAGTTCTATGTTCAACAGTTAAAGAACTACTGGCGCCCATCATTGTGCTATTGCACCTAGTTACAGTCACACTACACCCTGCCTCCACCCCGTTGCGAGGGCTTGGCCCTGAGAAAGAGAGCTCATCTGTGGTATCAGCCCACAAAGTAAAGTAGCTATAACTGCTAAATACAAAGCAGTTTACTATAGCGCTACATACAGAAGAACCCACATATTACATTTCCCAGGTGACTATGTCTGCTGTAATACATAAGTTCCAGTGAGTCATGTGATACGAATTACATCACCAAGCATCAATTATTGAGCTTCTGATGAAGTGGCAGGACGCCACGAAACGCGTTAAGCGGGCAGCCACGGGTTGCTGCTGTAACTGGTTTTTATATGTCTATTGAATAAAATTTCAATTTTTTTACATTTTACTGAATTCTCACGGTGCTTCGCTTTTTTTGTTCCTGGAATTCTTGTGACCGTGTGGGATGGCGGCTAGCAGTACAGCACGTCTGAATTCAGTGTCCGGTAAGTGCTCCCACTAAACATACTTTTTTTCTGCACAAAGTAAAGTAGCTATAACTGCTAAATACAAAGCAGTTTACTATAGCGCTACATACAGAAGAACCCACATATTACATTTCCCAGGTGACTATGTCTGCTGTAATACATAAGTTCCAGTGAGTCATGTGATACGAATTACATCACCAAGCATCAATTATTACTGATTACATCATTAGGCACCAATTATTTATATATAAATATATACTGTATAAACACAACACAAAATAAACATAAAAAACAGAACTCGTGTATGTATGTATGCATGTATATGTATATGTATATATATATGTATATGTATATGTGTGTATATATGTGTATATATATATATATATATATATATATATATATATATATACACACACACACACACACACACACACACACATATATATATATATATATATATCCACACACACATATCCACACACACATATACACATGAAGTCCATAGAGGCAGATGTTATTACCAACTACATCAACCACTATATTTCATAAATCATGAAAAATACATATAAAGCCCATTCCTGTTAAAGTAAGCAGCCAGGATGTATGCTGTCACTGGGTTCCAAGGTCATGGGAACATAGAAGCTATATTTTACAGAACTCTGGTCTGTTTTTAAAATGTGTTCTCAGGCATGGAATGCTGGGACAGCCTATAATTATTGTTATATTAAAGGAGAAGGAAAGGCTAAAATTAAGTAATACAGAAAGGTCTATATAAATACACCAGTAAACCCTCAATGTTGCTCTGAGTCCTCTGTCAAAAGAAACACCACATTTCTTTCTTTCTATTGTGTACACATGGGCTTCTGTATCAGACTTCGTGTTTTCATCTTATACCTCCAGGGCTTGTGTTTGAGCATGCTCAGTTTGCTCCTTTCTCCCTCCCTCCTCCCCTACCTGCTATAATCAGAGCCCAGAGCTATGAGAGAGCAGGGAGAGTCTCAGGCAGGAAGTGATGTCACAACAAGCGAATATGGCCGCTTGCTATCCTAAACAAACACAGAACTTCTAGAGTGTAATGATCACCGCTGGGAACCAGGGTGATCGAGGAGAGCCACTCCCTGGGGAGCGGATATGGGGGAAGCCCTGGGGTGTAGCCAAAGATGGTAGGAGGCATGGGCAGGGTTGAAACGATGATTTAATAGCAACAAAAGGGTAAACAAAGGCAAGAAGGGCAAGGTGAAGATAGGGTCAGGCCAAAGTCAAAACAGGGGTTCCACGGGATACGAGGTAATGGGGTACTCACACAGGAAACAAGGATTTCAGGAACAAGGTAATCAAAGTCCAAAGCATTTAGGGCACAGGATCCAGGATACAACAGCACAGAAACATTTATGACTCAGCCCTGACAAAGCTCAGGGCGGGGTTAATAAAGGGCAGGTAATTGGGAATGGGGAACACATGAGGGTAAACGAGGTGGGTGGAGAATAGGGAGGAACAGAAGAACAAACTGTGAACAGGCAGATAACATAAGTAACAACAAGAGTTCATGATGAGCCCCAAGAGCCCCTGGTGGCTCATCTGGCAAGGTGCCGTGTCCAGAACCCAGGGATCGATCCTGGGCTTATCCTGACATAGAGCTGTTTACTCAGTTATGGTAAAGCATTCTGCAGAAAATAATATAGTGTTCTAGCTTGTACTATTGTGTCCAATCTATTGGCAATAAACTGCTTTGGTAACTTTCCTTCTCCTTTAAGGCTCCTACCTCTAATTCATAGCTCAGCATGCTGTGGAATTGCAGGATATCACATTGCTGCTTTTCTTTGTACCCACCCCAGTAACATGAGACTAGAAAGTTTTTTTTTTGCAAAGAGCTACTAAACGCTATATTAGCACAAGTACAAACACAAAGCCGAGCATGTTAAATGTTCTGTAATTGCTCCTACACCTGCCCCTTCCAACCCTTTGAAACATACTGTATAATGATGACTGATTAAGTCATTATTTCGTGGGCATGTTGGCAAGACGTTGATTTAAACTGAGCAAAGCAGCATATTGATACAATGTCCAGGTTAATCGCTTCCATGGTAACAACCGGCAATCTAGGGACTTGGTTTTTAATTTGACTCTGGATTGTAACTAAAGAAAATCGAAAGGTCTTTATTGGCCTCGGTGACTATTAGCAATGGAAATGGAGCAATCATAGCAGCCTGGTGCGAGTGCTGTGCCTTTTAAAGCAAAGTGATTAATCAAGCGTTGGCTAAATGTTTTGCAGTTCAAACATTTCTGTAGGTATGCTTATGTATTTTCTTCTTATTTCAATTTTCATTGGATTGTTCCTTCTTCTTTATCTCTAATGTTCACCAGAATAAGTCAATATTCTGCTTTTATGTTCCTTTCCCCTGAACTTTGTATTCTACATACAGTCAGCTTGGGTGGTTTGTGAAGTTCTGCTTCTCCCCACCTTCTAATGATTTTGCAATGATTTTCTCTTTTAAATGGTTTGTGTGTGCTGTTTTTATTTTACTCTCCAGCCATGCCCTCTCACTTTCTGGCAGTTAATGTCAGATTAGATAACGGGGTCTGGGTGTAGATCTGGGACTTGCACAAAGCTCTTTTAAATAAAATAGTTCTCTGGTTGCCAGATGCCACTGATTTTAACTGTAATATGTCATTGATGCACCCATTCTCTATAACATTTTAACTAGTTTTTTATTTATAGCCTTCCTTTCTGCCACTTTCCAGCCTTTCTAAGTTGGTTGTTAAGGGGTGAGTGACCATGGCAACCAAAAGACAGAATAACTATGAGACTTCAATTTAATTTTTAATGTATATCTTTCTATTCCTTGTGCTTACACAATAGAAATATAGGTATAAACAGATCTATACATATATGGGTATGTGATCCATTATCAGGAAACCCGTGATCCAAAAAGCTCCAAATTACAGAAAGGCCATCTCCCATAGACTCCATTATCCATATTATCTACATTTTTAAAAAATAATTTCCTTTTACTCTGTAATAATAAAACAGTACCTTGTACTTGATCTAACCTAAGATATAATTAATCCTTATTGGAAGCAAAATCAGCCTATTGTGTTTACTTAATGTTTATATTATTTTCTAGTCTTAAGGTATGAAGATCCAAATTACAGAATTACAGATCTATTTTCCAGAAAAACCACAGGTCCTGAGCATTCTGGATAATAGGTCCCATATATACATACATGTGTGTAGATATATATATATATATATATATATATATATATATATATATATATATATATATATATATATATATATATATATATATATATATATATAAAATGTAAATATATAATATGGCACAGTATTGGCCATAGTGCTCAGATAGAGCAGATTTTGACACTGAAACATATGCCTTTCTAAAATATAAATAAAATATAAATAAAATAAAAATATGCCTTTCTGCCAGTGTAGATATTTACACCAGTCGTATCCTTGATGTGCTGAATTTTTCCTTGGAAACAGTGTTTGTTTGTTTTGTAAAGCTGGCCCATCAATTTGAAACACAATATAAAATGTGTTTCACTTATGAAATCACAAAGTGATAAACAAATTATACCAATGCTAATTAATCTCAAATCTAATCACTTACAGCTGTAATTTTAGGGGGGGGTGCATGAGTGGACTCCATGCTGCCTTTAGTTCATCCCTAAATTAATGATCTGGGTCTCTGAGGTGAGTGAAAGTTATGATAACCCCCTGCTATTTGATCTTGACTGACCGCTGCACATCCGCTCTGGCAAGGAACAAGCTGTGAGACTTGGGAAAGATCTCCAGTCTAAGCTCGATAAATCATCAGTAAGGTTCAATTTCTTAAAAAATACTTATACAATTGAATTTTCTCTATGATATGTTTGCTAATAAAAGTATTTAGAAGTGATATTTTGAAAGTAAAAAAATTGTGTTACGGTTCCTTTAATGTCCGATGATGTGACGGATGTGACAGTGCTGCATGTGAGCAGATACAGATGTCTCCTGTGTGCACAAGTTTCACTGCACAAATTGAAAAAAGAAGTAAAGCTGCATGGCTGCCTTTTGCCTCTGTGTATATCTCCCAGCTACTTCCTAGCTCCCTCCCTTGCTGTAGTCAATTAGTTATGTACCAAGAAGCTAACCAGACTGTACCTCTGGCACCCAGGGCTGGAACTAGGGGTAGGCAGTACAGGCACTTGCCTAGGGTGCAACCATTTTGAAAAAAGGATAGGGCATTTCCAGAAAATGTTCATTGTGCCCTTTTTGTTTCAAAATCTATCAATTACAGTGCCACACACCTTTATAAAATGTATACTACTGCAATGAGCACTTCAGATCACAACACCATGCATGCTCTGCAGGTTTCCTTAAAAGGTAGTTCATCTGAAAAGTAACTTATAGTATGATATACACACTAGTTGGTGATCTTTTATTTTTATCTTTTGCTGTTTATTTCATTATTTACATTTTTTTTGTGCAGCTATCCGGCAGCTTGGACTTTGCTAGGGCTTAATTGCTCTTGCTTAGAGGCAGCAGTGCAGAAGTCATAATGAATGATGAATAATGGGGTCTGAACCGAAAGATAAGCAATAAAAACAGAAAAAGAGAAAGTATCAAATAGAAAGTTCACAGTCAATCATTTTTCAGATAGCATTTTAAGTTACAAGCTCTAATAGGAGGGGGGCTACTAATCCAAGAACCATAAAAATAGAAGTATGAAGACCAGTTGAAAGATAAATGTGACTATCCCCTATAATCAGTGTTATTGTCCGCATGTGTTGTCTCTATTTTTGTTTTCATTTTTCTCTGGCTTTTGTTGTATTTCTGATTATTTGTTTGTCTAGAAGCATCTGTGCCAATCCCAACTAGAAGGGATACTGTAAAACAGATTCGCTGATCAGTGAAAAAAAACATACAAGCAGAACCTTTTGTGCTTAGGCAATTTGTATTCGAACCTCTGCAAAGCTGATTGCTGACTCGGTAATGCTTTTGTATTTAAGATCAGGAAACACTTGGTTCTGAGGAAATCCCATTTGGATGAAGTGCTGATGTGCTTATTGGCTTGCATGAATGATTTCAAATAGAAACAGTGCTGCCCATTACCAAACACAGGTCGAAACATGAGTGCATAGCATGATTGCTTGGTGTTTTGTATTTTGGCTAGTAGCTTTAATAAATACTTTTACAATATGCAGAGGAAGTGGTTGAAAATGCTACATGCTGATTGGTTACTATGGGGTTACAATTTGGCAGATTTATCATTATGTGATATTAGAGCTAACCCAGGGTCGGACTGGGCTGGCAGAACACCAGGAAAACACTAAATGTGCCCCAGCAACCCAGTCCCCTCCTGTGGAAGTGTGGGGAAGTGGCGGTGTTGGGTTTAGAGCTCCTCTTGGGGTGGGGGGACCCCTGATGTCCAACACTGAACTCTGAACACCCCTGTCCGGCACTGAACTCACCCACATTATATTCATTCCTATGGAATTTTAAGTGTATTTATCAATGTGTGAATGTTAGAATTTCCCATTTAATATTCAGGCATGGGACCTATTATGCAGAAAGCTTGGGACCTGGGGTTTTTCAGATAATGGGATATTTCTGTAATTTGGATCACCATGCTTTAAGTTGACTAAAAATCATTTAAATATTAATTAAACTCAATAGGATCATTTTTCCCTCTAGTAAGGATTAGTTACAGTATATCCTAGTTGGGATCAAGTACAAGGTACTGTTTTATTATTACAGGTATGGCACCTGTTATCCAGAATGCTCACGACTTGGGGTTATCCAGATAATAGATCTTTCCATAATTTGGATCTTCATACCAAGTCTATGAGAAAATCATGTAACCATTAAACAACACCAATAGGCTGGTTTTGCTTCCAATTAAGATTAATTATATCTTAATTTGTATCAAGTACAAGGTACTGTTTTATTATTACAGAGAAAAATTAAATCATTTTTAAAAATGTGCAATATTTGATTCTAAGAGCGATGGCCTTTCCATAATTCGGAGCTTTCCAGAGAACGAGTTTCCAGATAACAGATCCCATACCTGTACAGTGAAAAGGGAAATTATTTTTTAAAAAATTTCAATTATTTGATTATAATGGAGTCTATGGCAGATGACCTTCCTGTCATTCAGAGCTTTTGGATATGTATATGTATACGCTTCCAAAATAAATTAATAGAAAATGGGTAAGAAATGTGGTGAGCTCTAATCTCACATTTTGATAAATCTGCCCCTATGTGTAACTAGACAATTAGCAAATGTAAGACCATTTGTTGCATTAACCCCTAGGTAATTACCCTAGTTGGTATTCATTCAGATTGCTATAAGTCACACTGGATGTTTTGATCATTGCTACAAATCCCTGTTGCACTCCTCTAATTGCTTCCCAATTATATGTAAAAGTTGAGTGTCACCATGCAAAGGTGATTATCCCCCAGAGCAATTTTTTAAGGATAATCATGAGCCCAGGGTAATGGTTGCTGTCATTTTAAAACTGCAGATAGACATAAATCCCCCTGATTTATTGTTGCATTAAT
The DNA here is from genome assembly GCF_017654675.1 of Xenopus laevis. Lineage (NCBI taxonomy): Eukaryota > Metazoa > Chordata > Amphibia > Anura > Pipidae > Xenopus > Xenopus laevis. The sequence goes on from NC_054381.1 coordinate 41,591,453, forward strand.
TCACATTGACTCAGTATGCCCTTAGAACATTTTAAATTAGGCCCCACTTAGTAGCTAAGTTACTGGGCCCCATAGCAAAAATTATTTCAGGACCCTTTAAACTTTGGGAAATAAGATATTCTTTATGAAACTACTTATCAGACTGTGCCCCTGTACCTCCCAGGGTCCCCAGTAGTCACAGGGTCTGCTTCCTCTATAGTTATAAATCTGGGTTTAGATAAGACCAGGGACGTCTGTCTGAGTAACTCAACTGGCATTATATCGCTTCCCCCCAGGGAGACACTCTCGGAAAGTGACAAGGTATAACTTAAATTGAATTGACTGTTTCATACACTGGTTAACCCAACACCCCACTAAACCCACTATGCAATGTATGTAGATATCCATTTCCTTGAGTGTCCTTTTTCTTTAGTTAAAGAAATAAAGTGCAGTAAGGATGTTATGATTAAATACTGCCTTCTTTGAAAAGAGCACTTCACAAAAATAAAATAATAAGTGTTGAAGATGTTTAATTCATAGAGCGTTGTGTGAGTTACAGTATGTGCCAAATGTCTGTCTTCGCCCTTGAAATGAGGGACAGATCTGCCTATGCAGCATGAACGCTAACTTCTTTTTCAGGCAGATGTGATCCAGCTGATATTAAACAAAACCGAACAGGATGATGGATTGAGTGCAATATTGGCATTTTCACTGCAGTAGTGTAATGAACATTCATTACTAAATGTTAATCAGACTCTTCTAGGGGAGAACGTAATATGTGTCATATTCAATTATTAATGAGTTGCTGTTTGTTATCAGAATTACGCCATTACCTTGTGATATCCTTTAATATAAAATAGGAAGCATCTTGTTTATTCAGCTGTTTTTAACAGCTCAAATGCTTGAATTTAACTGTGCTCTGTACAGCTGTTCAATAAAGAGTTATTACTAGGTAGATACAATTTATTCAGTCTGTAGTGTCATTGCCTGGGATATATTTTGACCAGTATAAAATGATGGAGAATAATACAATATAAAGGGGCTGATTTACTAAAACTCTAATCTATCTCAGTTTTTTCTGAAAATAAAGTCGACTCCCTTCCATCATTACGATTGACGATTGACGCTCTGAAAACTCGGTTTTATCTACTTTTTGATGGAAAAATCAACTTTTTTCAGATTATCAGATGAAAACCCCAAACAACTTCAGGGACATCTGCCATTGACTTCTACAATACCTCAACAGGTTTGAGATGGTTCAGATTTAGATTTTTAGAAGCTTTGGGGTATGATAAATCTCTAAAAATACGAGTTTTTCTTTCCACAAAAAAATTGAGGTTTCCCTCTAAAAAACTTGCCCAGAAAAAAAATCGAGTTTTAATAAATGGGCTCCAAAGTGTATAGAAAAACTACTACAGGTTGAGATCTGTTATCTGAAAACCCATTATCAAGAACACTCCAAATTACAGAAAGGCCATCTCCCATCGACTCATAGACATTTTAATCAAATAATTCCAATTTTTAAAAATGATTTCCCTTTCCTCTGTAATAATAAAACAGTACCTTGTACTCCTAAATCCTAAATAAGATATAATTAATCCTTATTGGAGGCAAACATCCTATTGGGTTTAATTAATGTTTATATAATTTTTTAGAGATTTTTTTGAGATCCAAATTACAGAAAGATCCATTATCTGGAAAGGGACCTTTTTTGATTGTGAGCATTCTGGATAACAGGTCCTATACCTGTTCTAGACTAGTGGGGGGGGGGTTAAAGGGTACAGTTTTTACATGGACCAGGTGCTATGAAAAGCAGTATTAGCAGTATAAACCGCAGGGCTCCCTACATCTATTTCATGGCTGCCAACCTGAAGTCCTATGGGCCAAGTATGGTCCTCCAAGAAATGTTTATGGCCCCCAGCTTTCTCATGGCCAGCATAGAGTTTTTTGCATGAAATAATTTTTTTAATCTGCTCACAAATATATGATATAAGAGGCCTGAAGCAAAGAGTTGGACTATTTCTTCTCCGAGGGTCAAGAGGGTTTTTCTTCAGAAGCACCATTTCTTATATTAACTACATGATTTTTGGATTCCCTTAATCAAGCATTTCAGATTAGGTTTGAAAGAACTAACATGAAGTTCAAAAGGGCTCTCAAATGAAAACCTCAGCAACACTGCTCACGCCTTCCTACAAGGAACAAATTGTCCATATCTAATGTACAGGTATGAGACCTGTTATCCAGAATGCTTGGGAACTGGAGTTTTCCGGAAAAGGAGTCTTTATGTAATTTGGATCTTCATACCTTAAATCTACTAGAAAATCATGCAAGCATTAAACAAACCCACTATGCTGGTTTTACTTCCAATAAGGATTAATTATATCTTAGTTTGGATCAAGTACAGGGTACAAGATACTAAAGATGATTTCCTTTTTCTCTCTAATGCCTAAATACCTTGTATTTGATCCCTGCCTGAAACTCTAAACTTGAGTACCGCCCCTTTAAGGGCAGAGACACACGCTGCTATTTCGGGAGATTCGACACCCTGCGACAAATCGCTTCTTCTTCGGGCGACTAATCTCCCCAAACTGCCTTCACGTCGGCTAGAATGTAAATTGCTAGCAGGATGGAACTCGGAACGTTTCTGCTTTCTGAAGTTGCCCGAAATTTCCTCGTGAGGCAATTTCGGGCAACTTTGGAAAACGAAGTAGGTGTTTCCCTTATGCAATATCATGCCCTTAACATTCCAGGCTAAAAAAAAACAAACTGCAACAGTTAAAAGCCTTACTCCAAACAGTGAAACCATACAACCAACCATGCCGCTATCAAACCAAACTCTTCCTATTTTTTGGGTTCCAGGGTAATTTCCATCCCCCTAAAATAGGGACATTTGGGAGGTATGAACTATTTTACGTTATGTTACAATTCAATTTATTTTCCTTTAATAAAAAATACCCATTATTTTTCCTTTAAAATATGTATTTGTTCAATCTGCCGTGATGTCTAACAGTGTCTTAACGTTCCTGCCCAAAACTCTAAACTTGAATACTACACTTGAGTAGCATTTCCATCTAGCTAAGAAATATTATGCAAGAAGGTCTTATGTACAAGTATCTGTTACATTAATGGGCTAGTCTACTATCCAGAAGTCTGTAACTGTGGACAATGAGGCTTAAATTTAAATACATAATTGTTTATGTGAAACTGCAGAATGCGTTGGAAATAAATGTGCCGTTTTATTTAACTTCCAATCATGCTGAATGGGGGAGACATATTTTTAATCTTTCCCCTCCGGTGACTTTATGTGGTCCCTTCCTCGTTTGGCACAGACAGCAGCGATTACATTAACTGAGTTAGGCTCATTAAGTTGGCGTTTCATTTAAAATTAATTTAGTTGAACACATCCCTTTCTTCCAGTAATATATATGAATACAGGCCCATAACCTCACGTGAACTCATTTAGTTGTCAGAATTATTATTTGCTTTTTACATAGCGCCAACATATTTACTCAGGGCTTTACAGAGATTATACATCAGTCCCTACCCCAGTGGAGCTTACAATCTAAGGTTCCTATCACATTTACACATACACTATGGTCATTTTAATTAGAAGCCAACCCCATGCTCATGGATCATGGGAGCACCTGGGCAAAACCAGTGCAAACACAGGGAAAATATTTAAATTGTATAAGAAGTGACTGTTTTAAGTGACTAATACTAACTTTATGTTCTTAAAAAAATCTAGACTTGCAGCTGTGGTAGAAGACAGTGATTGGACTTCAGTAAAAACAATGGCCTGGGTCCTTTGTCTTCTCAATATAAATAGGTATGGGCATGTTCGAAACCCCTTCTGGAATTTTGCATACCTCATTGCCCGCTGTCCCTGGTCGCTGCTTAAATATCTTGTGTTGTCCTGCTTGTCCTTGGTTATTCTCACCTCCCTGCTTCTAGCAAAAAAAAAAATCCAAGATGGCCTTGCATTCAACTATGGAACACACAGCCATCTTAGATTTTTTTTATAGGAGCCACAGTCCCAGAGAGAGAGACAAGCAGTATGGAAGCAGCAGGAAAGAAGAACTAAAAAATATCAATTCAATCCAATAGGATTGTTTTACCTCTGATAATGATTAATTATTTATTAGTTAGGATCAAGTACAAGGTACTGATTTATTATTACAAAGAAAAAGGAAATCATTTTCAAAATTTGGAATTATTTATTTAAAAAGGAGTCTATAGGAGATGTCCTTCCCATAATTTGGAGCTTTCTGGATAATAGGTTTCCAGCTCCTATATCTGTACAAACAAACAATAACCTCTCAGTGCTCAGGCCAGATCCACTGAACTATAGATAGCCTCACACTGAAAACTGATCGTTTTATCAGTCCTTTTGAAGCATCTCCTGCTGCTGCTGCTGTATACAGGGATCACTTACTAACCATATTCAAAGAAAGTAAAAAGTAGATTCGGGAAAGTAAAAAAAACCCTGTTTTTCTTGCCTTTCTCTGTTCCTTAGTATAGAAAAAAAGTCTCATGTACAAATGTCACTTATGGAAAGGTTTCTCGGTCTGTAAATAATACAGTACAAGTACAATAAAAACACATTTCTAGCACACCTGCTTCCATTAAAGATTGAAGATTTGTAAGAAGTAGATCGACCTATTCTATCCAACTATTTCGTATGCTTTTTCAATTAAAAGAATTGCTATTCTGTATTATTTTATCATTATTTTGTCCTGCAGTTGTAATTACCCTAGCAACCACGACAACAACAACAACAAAAAAGTACATTTCTGAAAAAACAAAACTTACTTGTATTTTTCAAGGCTGTCTTGTAATTTGTCAAGGCTAGACTTGTGCATATGCAGTTTAATATAATAAGAATATTTTAGAGAGAAATGAAGCCTTTAGAACTACAAGTAAGATGGAGGCATGGCGCTCAAGAAAAAATAACCCCAAACTTGAGATTTTTCTTCCAAACAGGTGCACCAGACCCGGGAAAAATTATAGCAATTTAATTCACTGGGAGTGTCTATATATTGGTATCCCCCCCCCCAATATATTAGCTTTTCCTTGCCAAGTTACTGTATATGCAAGCTCTGTTTGCTCAGAAATGCGTTTACTGCACGACCTGCTTCACATTAGCCATCAGTTATTATTATACCATTACACTTTTTTACCTTGCACACATTTGCCATTTGTATAAATGGCTTTACTTTGCTAACAAAACTGTAATTAGTATTTCCTAAGTACTTTATTCTCCTCACAGACCAACCAGATCAATACATTGCTTAAACCGTCTAATACAGTTACCTGTCCTGAAAATGTAATGAATGTTATTTACCTAAAACTAAATGGCTACAAAGACCTGGAGATTACATGGAAGAATATTTCGATTTGTCTTATATTTACGTGTTGCTATCTCAATAGGAATGGAAGTTCATAACATTTATTAGTCAAAGGGGTGGTTCAACTTTAAAGGGGAAGGAAACCTAGTCGGCGCAAACCCCCCACCCCCCCACCCGTTTGTTGCCCACCCTCCCTCCTCCCCCCTGGCCTACCCGTCCCGCTGGGCAAATGCCCCTAACTTGTTACTTACCCTTCTGCGCAGGTCCAGTCCAGGGAGTTCACAGACGACATCTTCTTCCACGCGATCTTCTTCCTGCTGTGAATGGCGTTTTGGCGCATGCGCAGTAGGATCATTTCGCCGGTATGAGCTACTGCGCATGCGCGTGACTTTTGGCGCATGCGCAGTAGATCCGTACTGGCGAAATGATCCTACTGCGCATGCGCCAAAACGCCATTCACAGCAGGAAGAAGATCGCGTGGAAGAAGAGGTCGTCGGTGAACTCCCTGGACTGGACCTGCGCAGAAGGGTAAGTAACAAGTTAGGGGCATTTGCCCAGCGGGACGGGTAGGCCAGGGAGGGAGGAGGGAGGGGGGGCAACAAACGGGTGGGGGGTGGGGGGTTTGCGCCGACTAGGTTTCCTTCCCCTATAAGGTAAGTTTTATTATGTTATATGACGGCCAATTCTAAGCAACTTTTCAGTTGGTTTTCATTCATTATTTTTTTTTATAGTTTTATAGTTATTTGCCTTTTTCTTCTGAACTGCAGCTTTCAAATGGGCGTTGCTGACTCCCTACTAAAAAACAAATGATCTGTAAGGCTACAAATGTATTGTTACTTTTTATTACTGATCCTTCTATTCAGGCCTCTCCTATTGATATTCCAGTCTCTTATTCAAATCAATGCATGGTTGTTAGGGTAATTTGGAGGATAGTTACCAGATTGCTTAAAATGCAAATTGAAGAGCTGCTGAATAAAAAGCTAAATAACTCAAAAACCTTCAATAATAAAAAATGAAAACAAATTGCAAATTGTCCCAGAATATCACTTTCTACATCATACTAAAAGTTATCTCAAAGATGAACAAGCCCTTTAACCTATTAGAGTTTCTAATGCTAATGGACTTCACAAATATGGCAGCCCCCTTCATCCAGGATTCGGTTCATGATTCGGCCTTTTTCAGCAGGATTTGGATTCTGCCCGGCAAATTAGGCGTGGGGAGGGAAATCCCATGACTTTTTGTCACAAAATATGGAAGTCAAAAAAATTTCCCCTTCCCACCCCTAATTTGCATATGCATAAACTTCCGGATTCGGTTCGGTATTCAGCCGAATCTTTCACAAAGGATTTGGTGGTTAGGTCGAATCCAAAATAGTGGATTTGGTGCATCCCTACTAAAGTCACAGTTTAACAATGCTTTACTGTTCAAGCAGCGGTAGTAGGAAGAGAGAAATCTTTCAACCACCCTCTTCATTCAGGTTACACAGAATTGAGCATATTAATACTCTAGTGTACACTGAGCCTATTCATGGAATTATACTAATATTTACTGCTTTTTGGATATAAGTGTTAAGTAACAGCCCTTCTAAGGACATGTTTATTATTCCTTATTTATGTTTATTGCTATGAAGCACTGCTGATGTTAGAGGGCACCCTCTACCGCAGTCCAGGGAGTATCCTAGAGTATCCTAGTATTCTATGGTTATGACACTTTCCATGTGGAGCTGGCTAGGCATTTCTAGAGCCTGTAGAATAAAGCCTACAACCAAGGCCTCCTGTAGGTGTGTGGGTCAAGATTTGACACCTGACTACCAACCCAGCATCCTCTACCAAATGGCAGGTACATTTATACCTAATACAGTCATACAATAGGCTTACTGGGATAATATTAGGCACAGAAACTAAATACATTATAAACATTATCTAAATATGAATAACATTCTGATCAGGGAGAGCAGAATCTGGAGGTTTAAACAATTATGGCTAGGTTATGATAACCCAGTAGATGCAGAGCAGAGCTGAGCTGCTGATAATAACTTAAAATCAGTTTAATTAATGTTTTCAGAGAGCCTTATGTTCCCTACAGTTTGAAGCCATGCGTTAGTCCATAAATGAGCTCAAAGGTTACCTTTGATTCACTAGTGCAGCTTGAGGTCTGTTTTCCTTACTTTGCAAACTTCAAGCACAACATAAAACTGATGAATATTCAGAAGGCTAGATTGGAAAAGAACCATATTGCATATTTATATGTCAGACTGGAGATGGTGATTCATATTTGTCATTCTTAAAGACACAATTCTTCTAGATATAAATATATTAAATCTACAAACATAAGCCACTGCTTAAAATTCTGTTTGGCAAATCATGTTGATTTTATTATATAAACAGATGGAATGCAACTCGAAACAACAGGAAAAACAAGCCACAGGCAGATATTTTTTGGACATGACATGCAATCATTGATATTATTCTATATTCTACAAGAGTGTTTCTCAAACAGCAAAGCATGTCTCTTAATGGGCGTCGGCGACATTTTGCCGGTGGCAAATTTTTGTCGAAATGAAACGGGTCAAATTCGCCCATCCCTACTTGCAAACTATTCACTTATATATATGATTGCACAGAGGCACATCTGGGAAAATAAAGATGTAGCAAGATATAACCACTACGAAGGTTTATTGATCAGAAAGTTGGCATGAAATCAGATGGTGCAGTTTCCATAGAGGGCAGATTCAATTTAATCAAATAACTTTCTCTAAGTCATCTTGGGGGACACAGGGACATTGGGGTATAGCTGGTACATCCAGGAGGGCAGGACACAAGAGTAGGAAAAACTAGCCCCTCCTCTACTGGCTATATCCCCAGCAGGGAGAGCTTAGATCCGTTTTAGTTGTGTACTCAGGAGGATAGGACATTAAATCTACGCTCTCTGTATCATTTTCTGTTTTGTCAGTTGCTTGACACCATGGAATGCCCAGGCCCTCTTCACTGAGCAGAGGAAACCCATAGGCATTCCCCAACGTGGGACCTGCCTCCGGGGGTCCTAATTATTCAATCTCAGTAGCAGCCGCCATTTTGTTCCCGCACTGTAGCTACAGTGCGCACAGTGTAAGCACAATGGCACACGCCTCTGGCCTCCTCAGCTTCCTAAATATCAGTGGTGCACCCTCTTCTGTTAGTGCTGACACACGGTACACTGGGGACTAGTCTGGGGACAGGGCCAAGTTCTGGGAGACACAGCAGTAGGCTACTTTACCGACAGCCTCCTCTGCTGGCCCTTTTTTTCTCACAGTACGGTTGAGCTAAGACCAGTACATATATATATACATATATATAAATATAGATATTATCTATACTTCTATATTGCCATGTCTGAGGGATCTGGTGACAGGCTTTTTTCCAGGGGGGCACCTACTGCCTAAGTAAGATATTTAGCTTGTGCCACAAACGTTTGCCCCCTGGGCACAAAGAGCCTTTATGTACTAAATGCAAGCCGCCTGAGATTGGTCCTGAACCTCCAGAACCTGCTCCTCCCCAGGAAAATCAAGACCGTCAAGGGGATTCACCATCTTTACCAGATTCCAGAGAGGATTTGATCTCTCAGAGGCAAGCTGCTGTTTGGACCTGACCTAGATAAGATTTGCAACTCTTGAAACCAAAATCCTAACCCAGAAGGGGTTTTCCAAGGCAGTAGCTAACACCATGTGCGCAGCCAGAAAGCCTGTCTCAGCAAAGACTTATCATAGAGTTTGGTCCACCTACCACCAGTGGTGCGTACAAAACAAAGTTCAAACGATTCTCCATTCCTAACATCCTGGAGTTCCTGCAAGAGGGCCTATCCATGGGTCTATCCCTTGGCTCCCTTAAGTCACAATTCTCTGCTCTATCTGTCCTTTTTCAGAAACGACTCGCTCTTTTACCTGATGTCAAGACTTTTATGCGAGAAGTAGCACATTTGGCTCCTCCAGTTTGAGCACCAGCTTCTCTATGGGACCTCACCTTAGTCCTACGAGCACTTCAAGAGCCTCCTTTCGAACCATTAGGATCTGTACCACTTCTCTGGCTTACCTGGAAAACTGTCTTCCTTCTTGCTATTGCCTCTACAAGACATGTTTCAGAACTGTCATTGGCACTGTCATTTAAACCGCCTTTCCTCGTTTTTCACCAAGATAGGGCAGTCCTATGCACTATTCCATCTTTTTTGCCAAAGGTAATATCAGAATTTCACTTGAACCAAGAGATTACAATACCGCTTTACACACCCTGGATCCTGTTAGAGCTCTAAAGTTCTACCTGCAGAGGTCCAGGACATTCGCAGGGTGGACTCCTTACTTGTCATTCCTTCAGGCCCCCACCAGGGAGGGGCGGCCACAAAATCGTCCATTTCATGCTGGATCAAGCAAGTGATTCAGCGAGCCTACGTGGCACATGGCAAAAAGCCACCAGCTAGATTCACAGCCCACTCTACTAGAGGGATGAGTACGTCCTGGGTGTTCAGGAACTAAGCATCAGCAGAACAGCATCAGAACCAAGCATCAGCAGCACAGTTGTGCAAGGCAGCTACGTGGACATCTGTCCACTATTTTTTCAAAATTCTACCATTTCGATACCTTTGCGGCTTCTGACAGTCGCTTTGGCAGAAAGGTGCTTCAAGCCGCAGTGGTTACTTCCACCTAGGCCTCACTCTCCCACCCGGAGGATTTAGGGGACATCTTTGGTACATCCCCACTGTCCCTGTGTCCCCCAAGATGACTTAGAGAAAAGGAGATTTTGTATAACGTTAAATCTTTTTCTCTTCAGTCACTTGGGGGACACAGGGCTTCCCTCCATGGACTAAGGCCCTCATTTTTTCCGTCTGACATGTTACATTTAATATTAATTTTTGACGGTTAATAAAAAATTTTCCTGTTGACTTTGGAACAAACTGATTTAAGCTTCGCCTGCTGGGGGTATAGCCAGTAGAGGAGGGGATAGTTTTTCCTACTGTTGTGTCCTGCCCTCGTGGATGTACCAGCTATACCCCACTGTCCCTGTGTCCCCCAAGTGACTGAAGAGAAAAAGATTTAACAGTGAGTATACAAAATCTCCCTTTTATCCTAATTAATTCCCCCTAATTAATTCCCCAATTTCCCTATAGAGCTCATTGACACTTTCACAAGATAAACTATGAGATAACTGTTTCTCATTTAATTCAGTCTGGCCCATTATCTCTGCTAATTAAAAATAACCTGAAAATAATGGTAAGCTTTGAAACTGGAGGCTAAATTATAAATGCATAGGTTAATGTACAGTATGTTCTTGCCAGATGAATTCTTTTAGTGTTTATTCTATCTTGTTTTAAAAAAATACGTGATTATTTGTACAGTGTTGTTTTTATAAATAAATTACACTATGTGCATTGCAAATAATTCATTCTACCACTTAAAATGTTGTACTTGAACCAATAAATGTATTTTTTAGTTATGATATTGTTGTGTAGGCAGACATCTCAGGTTATTGTGGCTGATCCTGTGCTTTCAGAAAGAGCCAGCACTTTACAATATAGCTGCTTTCAGATAAGCTTTTGTTTCTCCAACTCAATGTAACTGGTAGAGCCGTGGCTGTACTTGGGACCTTTAATATAGAGTGCGATTCTCATATCTACCACTAGGTGGGACATATGAGAATTTTTAGCAATGAAGGTGTCAGGTAGCTGTTATCATGTTTTCTTTACCATTGTTCTGTTGATGGGCTGCTCGGGGGAAGGGAGGAGGTGATTTCACTCCAACTTGCAATGTGGCAGTAAATAGAGACTTAAGTTTATCAGAACACAAGTCACATGGCTGAGGGCACTTGGGAAATTAAGAACTTGTCTAGCTCCACATGAAATTTCAAAACTAAATGTAAAAAAAATCTGTTTGCACTTTTGACAAATGGATTTCAATGCAGGATTCTGATGGAGGAGGGCTATTAACTGATGTGTTTTGTTAAAATCATGTTTTCCTGTGGCAGAATCACTATAAGATGGACAAAAATCAGATCATAAAATGGGCCATGGAGACCTGACACAGGTCTCATAAGGATCATATTAAAGCACCTTTACAGGTCTCGCACAATAGGATTTCCAAACTAGGCTAGATCCTACAGAGGATCCCATACACAGAACAATAACCTACCAACTTGGTCTTGAGACAGAAATACTATTCATTGTAGTTTTGTTACACAATGGAATCTAATGCCACTGTACTAAGAAATAATTTGAAGAAAGTAAATATTTTTTTCTCTACTGGTTGCATTCCCATGCAAATAATAATTCATTTTGAATATAACCTGACTTACAGTATATACCTTTTCTAATTTACCTTTCTCCAAGGTGCATTCAGATTGATAGATTTTCAGCTTCATGACTAAATTCAATTTGCTTTGCTATGCTGGGTTCCATTTGTAGGTGATATCTGTGAGATTTATAGGACATTTTTCCTGTGATTGCACACAAGGTGCATGGATGGAATGTTTAGCCAATGGCCCCAAATCTTGTAAAATATGTGAGTTCTTTTTTTCAAGAGTGATGCCATTTTCTCATCAATAAAAAGAAAACCTGAAGCAAATAAACCACGTTTACAGTTTTCAAGGCTTCAGAACAGACAATGCGGACAGAAGAATCAATGATTATCATTCCTTGGGCAGTCTTTAAATTTTTAAAATTTGTTTTGGACTTTTAAGCCCTGTACAGGAAGGTGGATATTTCCAAACCATAGTTTAATATAAACCTTCCCAAATCTAATTTACATATCAAGCCTGTGGCGGCCTCGTGTTGTATTAAGCAAACATTGGAAGGGGTTATTAAAAAGTGATTTTGAGCAGAACTGGGGGGCACAAGATGGCACTGTCCTTATAGCTTGCTATAGGGCAGTTGGACAGGGCTCCTTTGTACGCTTCATGCCTTCCAGCCCCGACATGTACACAGAGCTGCTAAACTCTGGCATTCCTGTGTTCATAGGGCAGACGTAGGTCATTGTGGTCTATTCTGGAGCCCAGAAAGTGCAGGTCAGTTTGTGCCTGTTTCTGTTGCACTATACACCCTGCAAAATGACCCCTTAAAGGAGAAGGAAAGGTTAAAACTAAGTAAGCCTTATCAGAAAGGTCCATCTAAATATACCAGTAAACCCCCAAAGTAGTGCTGCTCTGAGTCCCCTGTCAAAAGAAACACTGCATTTCTTTCCTTCTATTGTGTACTCATGGGCTTCTGTATCAGACTTCCTGCTTTCAGCTTAAACCTCATTGCCCTGGGCAAGAGCATGCTCAGTTTGCTTCTCTTCCCCCCCCCCTCCCTTCTTTGCTGTAATCTGAGCCCAGAGCAGGGAGAGGCTCAGGCAGGAAGTGATGTCACACCATGTTAATACTGCAGCTCCTATCCTAAACAAAAAGAGAGTTTCTAGAGCTTTTTACTCAGGTATGGTAAAACATTCTACAGAATAAATATAGCATTCTAGCTTGCACTATTGCAGCTAATCTATTGGCAATAAAATCCCTCCGTAGCTTTCCTTCTCCTTTAAAGGAGAAGAAAAGGCTCTATTTACTTGGGGGCGCCAAAAGCCCACAAGTGATTATATTTACTTACCTCACACCCAGGTGCTCCAATCAGGAGAAAACTGCACCGGACCGGGATTCTTCTAGTGGCTTCTTTCTCCTTCTTTCTTTGCCGAACGTTAATTCTACTGCACATGCGTCTGCCCCAGGAAATTTAACGAAAGAAGAAGAGATGATTCCGTGGTGCTCGCTGGAAGAACTCCCGGACCGGTACAGTTTTCTCCTGATAGGAGCACAGGCCCTGGGTATGAGGTAAGTATATATAATCACTTGGAGGTGCCTAACTTTTGGCAACCCCAATTAAATAGGTCTTTGCTTCTTCTTTAAGAAAAGGACCATAGCTGTGGATTACAGTAGAATACATAGTCTTGCTGCCTTTCTGGTCTTTTATGACCATTTTAGGAAATTATATTTGTACTGAGGGCATCATCCCTGAGTTGAAGCTACTTAAATGAAAATCCCAAGAACAGGACCTCATCCATTGCATTTGTAACATATCTGGTTTCCACATTGACAGCTCCAGCGCTATTTATTCTCGATTTAATGCAGAACAGTACTTATGAATCTTGTTCCCTATATATTAGAGCTGCATTTGTGAAATATAAAGGGACAGATTTATCACCGCTTGTATTTTTTTACTGCTCGTAAAAAAAAAAGCAGCTACTTACTGGCATTGCAATAAAATTAATAAATGCAAGTTAAAGTGAATTTAAAAACCTAAAATGTAAGTAAGCAGCTTTCTAATAAACATTCATTTAAATGTTCCTTGGCTTCAAATGTATTTGGAAATGTAACTAGAAGTGAAAGCAGTTCTACATGTTCTGACTTTTTTTCCACAATGTCTTCCATGATTTTTTCTAGGTTTGTTCAAGTGGCTACTGCTAATCAGTAGTGCAAGGGACAGACAGATACTGCTTTCAGCATATTTTAAAACAAAGTGGAAAAAGTGACAGATGCTGCTTTCAATAGAAATTACAACATTGGAAATTTGTAATAAATGTAAATCGGAAAGTTTCTTAGAATTACATCTTCATTAAAAATTAAAAAATGTCAGTTTCAAGTTTACACAAATTGCACAATCAATTTCTCCTTCACAAGTATTTATGATAGTGAACTCATTGCCCCTCATCAGCAGCAGAGAAAAGATTGCCTGTATTGTATGTTCTAACCAAAATAGATATTTGCTTTACAAAATAAACATTCCTCAAGTAGGTCTCAACCAAATGTGCTATTGAATCTGGATATAATAAACTGTCTCATTAACAGTATGACATTTGCAAACGTAATTTTTCATCCTTGTTTCATCACTGCTTTTTATTGCACTTTAACTTGCTTCCCTTAGGAGCAGATTCGAGGTTGCAGTTTGGCTAAAATTGCATTTTGCAATTTGCAAAAAAAGTAATTGCATTTTTTTTTGCTCAATCTCTTCAAATCAAATTTGTAAAAACTGAAAATCTCACAACCTAAAACCCCTCAAGATCCCATATAAATCAAAGGGAAGTTCAACAAGATTTTAAACAAATTAGGGTTTTTTTCTGCAAAACGAAATTAAAGGGGTGGTTCATCTTTATGTTAACTTTTAGCATGTTATAAAATGACCAATTCTAACCAACTTTTCAATTGGTCTTCAATATATATATATATATATATATATATATATATATATATATATATATATATATATATATATATATATATCAGAACAGCTGTCTTCTCTCACATTTCATGAATATAATATTCTGTTTTAGATGAGAAGGAAAGCTACAGAGGCATTTTATTGCCAATAGATTAGCTGTAATAATGCAAGCTATAACACTGTATTTATTCTGTAGAATGTTTTACCATACCTGAGTAAAAAGCTCTAGAAGCTCTCTGTTTGTTTAGGATAGCAGCTGCAGTATTAGCTTGGTGTGACATCACTACCTGCCTGAGTCACTCCCTGCTCACTTATGGGCTCAGATTACAGCAGAGAAGGGGTGGGGTAGGGCAACCTGAGCATGCTCATGCCTGGGGCAAGGAGGTTTAAGCTGAAGTCTGATACAGAAGCCCAGATGACTCAGAGCAGCACTACTTTGAGGTTTTACTGGTGTATTTACGTGGACCTTTCAGATAAGGCTTACTTAGTTTTAATCTTTCTTTGTCCTTTAAATATAAAAAAGTAACCTTTAGTTCATCTTTCAGGCACCTACTACAGGGACTATTGTGATTAGCTACAATAGAATGAAAGGAGCAGGAGAAAGACGGGGTTGAAATACAACTAAGCAAGCAAGGGAAATCAATTCTTGCATCCCTTCCAACTCTCCGCATGATCATGTGTTTGTCCAATCAGATGCAAAGAGCTGAATAATTAATGATATCAGAAAAGACTTCACATTTTTCAAGTTATTTTCATTGCATTCCCTTCTCAGCATTATGTGCTGTGTCTATGTGGCTTACATGATTAATCAGCTGAAACTTTAATATTATTTCTATACAATGTTTGCTCTTATAAAATAAAAATTAAATATTGTCTAAAAACCCGGCATAGGCAAATATTTTTGCATCATGTTATGTTGGTTTTCTTAGAAAAGAATTTCAGTTTTCATCCACCTCCTGTTTATTCTATTCTTGTTATCTTGTGGAATTAGCATCTTGTGAGTGGCAAGGGAGTGTCTCTTATCATTTAACCAACTAACCTTGTAATACTACTTCCTGTTAACCACACACCTTTCTGTGTGTTATCTACTTCAGACTATATTGTTTTACATGAAATACCCAAATTTAACTTAAACAGCACAGAATTTTCACTATGAATGACCCCCCTGCCAGTGTGTAGATGGCACCTGCAACTGCCCTGGTTGTGCTTTTAACCCAGTCTTTGAGCATAGGTATAATGTAATTCATGAAAATGTTCAATTTAAGAGTGATATTGGGTTTCCTTCCCAAGATTTTTTCTGCTTTGCATACAAATGAGAAGAGGGTGTCCCTACTTGGTATGCTTTTCATGTGGCATTACCTGTCAAAAACATTTCTCACAATACATTAGTAAAATGGACATTTCTCTTCCTGAAATCTTGCAAATGCAACCAGTTCTGTTACCCTGACAATGAGATAATTGCAGAAGATCCACATGATAAAACATGAGGCACTTTATAAAGGTAGCCTACCAGTGGCGAAACTACCTTGGGTGCAAGGGGTGAGATCGTACCCAAGCCTGTACCCCCTTGGGGCCAATCAGAGCCATGACAGCAGCATATTTCATCCAACACTGGGGCAAATTCACTAACCTCAGTAAATTCGCCAGCGACAGCTCCGCTCACAGCGCAACACTTCGCCAGGCGTAGATTCACCAGGACAACGCTAATTCACCAGGACAACGCTGATTCACTAAAATCCAAAGTTGCGTCCAGGGTGCTGAACGCAGGAGAAGTTGCGCTAGCGTTACTGCGCCAAGCAAAGCAAAGTTGCGATATCGTTGCCTAATTTGCATACGGTGGGAGGTTAAAGCTGAATGGACGTATATGTTGCAGCAAATACATTACACTACACAAGCCCGGGAAACCTTAATAAAAGGAGTTGTTATATTGCCCTACACTTAAGACAAGTGTATAGTGCCATATGTTAGGAAATGTAGGGGGAAAACCGGTTACCCCAACAAAAATTTTCTTTTGCAGCCTATCACCCTGAAAAAAGGAAACAACGCTAGCATTTTTTGGGACTCGTCTGGTCTGAGGTGGTGAAGGCAAGTCTAGCGCAAGAGGAAACGTTCAGTAAAATCCGCATCTTAGCGAATTTGCGTGGTTACGTCCATTCGCCTGGTGTTAGGGAGCGAAGTACCTCTAGAGTCTATCTCCTTCACTAGCAAAGTTACACCAGCGACCGTTAGTAAAACAGCAAAGTTCCGAAATAATGTCACGCAGGTGAATTTTCGCCAGCTTAGTCACTTTGCCCTTTAGTAAATTTGCCCCACTGAAGGAGATTTATCACGTGTGCTCATCCAGAATGGGCTGGGTATGCAAGTCTGCAGGGCAGAATTGGGAAGCAGTGCAAGCATGAAAAATGTTCCTGGGTGGTGCAAAATAAGTGTTTTGATTGGGGATTTGGTAGCCCCTATGTGGACTGGCAGCCTACAGGAGGCTCTGTTTGGCAGTACATTTGATTTTTATGCAACTAAAACCTGCCTCCAAATCAGGAATTCAAAAATAAGCGCCTGCTTTGAGGCCGCTGGGAGTAACATCCAAGGGCTTGGTGAATAACATGTTGCTCATGAGCCACTGGTAGGGGATCACTACCGTAGGGGGGGTTGCTCCTGTGCATCAGTGCACGTGTGCAGTGGAGTGAAAAGACAAACTTTGAAGAAAAAAAAGACATGTTCACACAACTGTGCATGTGCATTCCTGCATATTGGCCCAGGTTTATTCAATTTAAAATACTTCTATTGAGTTTCCTTGAGATAAACCATGAGAACAGTTTTTAAGGTTTTTCTTATTCCTGAACAAAACAAATTTTCTCCCAAAAAAATTTGATTTTCAGGAGTCCACCAAAGGACACCAAATAGATTGTAGGACCGTCCCCATAGGCTAAAACAGCAGGTTTTAGCTGGCCAATAGTCAAATTCTAATTCTTAAGGGCACAGTACATGATAAATTTTGAAATTTCAATTTCAATTTTTTAAAAACTCGAATCGAAATTTGGACTATTCCCTAGTCGAAGTACACTAAAATAAACTTGAATTTGAAATTAGAATTTTCACTTCAACCCTTGATAAATCTGTCCCATAATGTTGACAACAAAATGTAAATCCTATAGTTAGGACATTTTCAATAATGTTTCAGTGACCAACCATGGGCCAAGGGGCCAATTTACTAATGTTCATATTTTTTTCATGTAGCACTAAAAATCATGTATTTAATAAATTACTCTAAACCATGAAAATTCTGAATTTTATTTAGTGAAAAAGCCACAGAAAATTTAAAATAATTGTAAAAGCTGGCGAGGTCATGTAGAAGTCAAGGGGAGTTGTCCTTTTACAATTGTAAAATTGTTCTTTGTTTTGAGGTTTTAGAGGTTTTTGGGGGGTTGTTCATTTGTAATTCTTACATACGATAGGATTTCAAGGTTTTCATATCCTTATGCAGATTATAAACATTCCACGTCTTTCTTTATTTGTGATTTTTATATTTGCATCTTTTAATAAATAAGTAGACATTCATATTTTATATAAATGTGAGTTTAGTTGATGTTGAGATAACCTTTAAAACTACAGAAATCTGGATTATGATAAATAGGCCTCCAAGTGTTGGTTCTTAGCAAGTAGTTTTGGTTTTGAGCACCTTGAGATACAACAGGATGCAGATATGAAGGGAACTGTGTTGAAACCTACCTGAAGCCATGCAGTAACTAGAGAAACTACAGTAATATGTATGAGATATTTATCAACTGCATCAGAGCTTTGATCTCCAAAAATATTTTGGCCAGAAGACACAACAGGTCAAGGTAAGGCAAAATCTCAATCTCAATCACTTCTAATCTGTCCCCCAGTTTACATTTTCCTTAAAAGGAGAAGGAAAGGCTAAAACTAAGTAAGCTTTATCAGAAAGGTCTATATAAATACACCAGTAAACCCTCAAAATAATGCTGCTCTGAGTCCTTTGTCAAAAGCAACACAACTTCCTGTTTTCAGCATAAACCTCCAGGGCTAGGGCTTGAGCATGCTCAGTTTGCTCCTCTCTCCCTTACCCCCTTCTTTTGCCCACTCCCTGCTGTAATCTGAACCCAGATCTATGGTTGAGCAGGGAGAGACTCAGGCAGGAAGTGATGTAACACCAAGCTAATATGGCAGTTGCTATCCTAAACAAACAGAGAGAGCTTCTAGAGTTGTTTACCCAGGTATGGTAAAGCATTCTGTAGAATAAATATAGTGTGTATGCGCTATTGTGGCTCATCTATTGGCAATAAACTGCTTCGGTAGCTTTCCTTCTCCTTTAATCATTATTGTCTCTCTCTGTATTTTTCTACCTTTTTGCTTCAGTCGTAGCTAAGTGAGCAGCCATAACAATTTAAGAGGTAATTACCAGGAGGCTTTGATAGCTGTAGGTTTGCTTTATGACTTTTAAATAATTAAAATTCCTCTGGGTGTGCTTCTTTAGGATTGACAGGAATGATGATCTATAAAAAAAAATAGGGAAGACAGTGGAAAATGAAGCTATTCCCTACTGCAAAAAAAAAAAAAAGAATGCTAAGTAGTAATTTGAACTAAGTGAAGAGTTATGAGAAATGTAATCCTACAGGGGATTATTGTATCAGAAAGGCTGGAGTTTGGCACAAATTTTAACTAAAGTCTGCATAAAGTAAGTCTCTATATTAGGACAATGAATTGAAGAAGGAACAAGAAGATAAATGAGTTCTGACAAGATGCTGCACGCTGGTAACAGGCAATTATCAATAGCGATATCACTTTACAGCCATCCCTAAAATAAGGTTGCAAAATGGTGATTACATTATACAGTGCTGCATTTCAATATAATTAGATTACACGTCCTCACATTGCATGAGACTTAGTAAACAAAATGTAAAATATAAGGCAGCAGACAATTGCTACATTTTATATATTTAGTTTGAATGCAACAAAATGATGTGATGTATCATTCATATATATATATATATATATATATATATATATATATATATATATATATATATATATATATATATATATATATTGCCCAGAGAAAATAAATAAATAAATTAAATGGTTCTTAGCTCAGTTTTAACCTTGGACTCTACCAGGCAAGTAATTAAAAGTCCAAAAGTTTGCACTGTCTAGTTACCCATAGCCGCCAGTTAGATTTGTGCTTTCAAGCAGGTGACATGCTGCCTGCCGATTGGTTGCTATTATTTACAGCACCTGCTACAAACCTTCTGACTTTTATTACATTATCCCTTTTATCATGTAACACGGTCACAGTGGATTTAAAAAAGAAGCTACAGAGACAGTTTATTGCCAACACATTAGCCCCAATAGTGCAAGCTATAACACTGTATTTATTCTGTAGAATGCTTTACCATACCAGAGTAAACAGCTCTAGACACTGTCGCTGTTTGTTTAGGATAGCAGCTGCCATATTATCTTAGTGTGACATCACTTCCTGCCTGAGTCTCTCCCTGCACATTTATAGCTCTGGGCTCAGATTACAGCAGGGGGGAGAGAGGAGCAAACTGAGCATGCCCAAGCCCAAGCCCTGGAGGTTTAAGCTGAAGACAGGAAGTCTGATACAGAAGCTCATGTGTACACAATAGAGGGACAGAAATGCAGTGGTTTTTTTGACAGAGGACTCAGAACAGCATTACTTTGAGGATTTACTGGTGTATTTATGAAGACCTTTCTGATAAAGCTTACTTAGTTTTAACATTTCCTTCTCTTTTAAGAGAGACAATTATTTCCCAATAATTAAAAAAAATGGAACACATTCAGTTTCATTTTATTCACTTGTTTCATTTTATAGGTGCGTGTTTAATTTCCATAGAAGGAAAGATGTTTGGAAGTTTTGATATCAGGGAACATATTTGAAAAATGTTGTCCCTAATAAGTTACAGCCATCATAGTTGTACCCAGTTGGTTTTCAAACAGCTCTTCTGATGGTGCAACATATTTGATTAAATTATGGATAAAGGCAGTTTTGATGTTGGCGGTTCTATATGCACAAAGATAGAGAAAATTCTAACATCTGTGGAGGGCGTAGGATCCAGCTTGACTCTTTATGTACCTGCCCTGGCAGGTGTTAAATACAGGACTGTGTTGCACCTGTGGTACTTCTACTTGCACTGGATTCAGAGTACCTTGCAAGGCACAGACAGCACTTAATTCCCTGCTGCAAGTCCTCTGTAAACGAGGGCCCTATTTTGCACCCCTTAGAGCACTAGCAGTTGCAGCAGGGGATTTAATAAATTACCCCAATATGTCCATTTAATATAACACTAACTAGACTGCAGTTTGGCTCAGCTCTATGACAAAGGGCATCGCTTCTCTGCATAACATCAGTGCAGGAATTCATTTTTACTGCAAGTTAATTATCTTTGAATAAAGTGTTAAATTGCCGGGTACTCATATCTGAAACTCAGCACAGTGTTCCCTCTGTAAACAGTAAAAATCTACATGAATTACTTGTCAAGCCTCCTGGTAAGTACTGTAACTTGAAAATATACAGGATGTGATGTTTGTCAAATACTTTATTAAACTGTAAATCTGACTGGCTGCCTGATGCCCAGATCATTTACATTTAACTGTGTGATTAAAATAGGCTCTAATTTTATTAAACTATTAACTAGACATTTCTGTAAGGTCCCTTAGCTCATAAATATGCCATTTGCCACAGAGTACTGTAATATACACTAAATACAGTGTAGCCTCTTACAGATTGGAATTTAGTAAGACACAGTCTGATGTGATTGCTGACTGTATGAAAAAAATATTGTTTCTGTGTATATCTGCATAAATGGGTGGTTCACCTTTAAGTAAAGTGTTAATATGTTATGAAATGGACAATTTTACACAACTTTTTCGATTGACCGTCATTATTTATTTTTTATAGCGTTTTAATTATTTGTTCTTAGTTTCTGACTCTTTCAAGCTTTCAAAAGGGGGTCAGTGTCCCCATTTAAAAACAAATGCTCTGTGAGGCTAACAAGGTATTTTTATTGCTACTTTTTATTACTCATTTTTCTATTTATTCATTTCATTTTTTCGTCTTCATATTCCAGTCTCATATTCAAAGCAATTCCTGGTTGCTAGTGTAATTTGGACCCTAGCAACCAGATTGCCAAACTTGCAAACTGGAGAGCTGCTGAATACAAAGCTAATTAACTGGAAAAAAAACCCACAAATAGTAAAAAATAAAAAACAATTGCAAATTGTCTCAGAATATCATTCTCTACATCATACTAAGGCGAACAACCCCTTTAAGAAGACCTTTTGTGGTGGTACTCTGTAGTCTCCTCAATAGGAAAGAAGAGAAAATGATCTTGTTTCTTAATACAGCTATTACAGAACCCCAGCTACTGTACATGCATCAGACTCTGCTTTTGATGTTGCTTTATCTTATGGGGACCTTTCCTTCATCCAAACGTCATGCACAGAAGGTAGAGGAATTGATCTCCTTCATTCTGAAAATTTTAAAACCTTCCCATTCAATCTTTTCATAATACTTTCCAGTCTCCAGATGGCCACCCTCATCCTCATTTACTTTCTGACTTTGAAATATGAATCTAACTAAATATAACACTGGCAGCTTTTCTCATCTGTTCATTTCACTGCTCAAGCCCCAGACTGTAGCATCATCATTTCCCTTCACTCACCCCAGCAATCTACCAGCTACTTCCAATCCAAAGTTGACTTGATATTTCAAGTGTCACCTCTGACTCCTCTTATGCCATTCTGTCTATTAAAACTCCCTAATTCTAAAAGCTCCCTTAAGCTTTCTTTGACTTCTTTCTCACTGTCATTGAAGATAAGGTGTCAAACATTCTCTCTTCCTTCTAAGCCACCATTTGCTGTCTTATCCCCTTTACATCATACTTTCTTAAAGAAATGTCATGCACTGTTGTTCCTGCACTCACATATTCAACGTATGCCTTTCAACGAGTATATTTCCATCCACCTTCAAGCATGCCCTTGTCACATCAATACTTAAGCTTCTATCAATAACTACAGGCCCATTTTACTCTTGCCCATCCCTTCCAAGCAAATCAAATGGATTGTCCAAAATCATTTGCTGATCTTTCTGCACACCAACTCTTTTTAGTCAGGTTTCCGCACAGGTCACTCTAGTAAATCAGCTTTAACTATAGTCTTCTATAACATCCATGCTGCTAAGGACATACTCCTTATTCTCTTGGCAGTATTTAATATAGTAAACCATTCTCTCCTTTTTAAAATATCTACAAATGTGTTTTACCAGTGGGTTCTGCTTTATCGCAGACCATTCTTCTTTTCCCTCATTATAGTCTCTGTTTCTTGGTGATCTCATCACATGATTTGTATTTTCCAATAATCTTATGATCATGATGCACAGGTCCTCTTTTCCTGCCCTGGTCTCAGGCCTGCTATTCAGGTAAAAACCACACAATGCCTCACTGCCATAGCATCTTACATGGCTGCTTGCCACCTGAAACGTAATATGTCCAAACTGCTCATATTCAGGCCTGGATATCCCTTTGCGGCACCCCTAGGCTGCATGGTCCTAGCACCTGTTTAGTTAGTTAGTGACTTGATCATTTGGGACCTCACTGTTCCCTTGTCACAGTTACAAGATGTTATCATTACAGTTTACACATGCTACACTATTATATCCAACCCTTAACAAAAGCCGATGAGAAATATTTTTTCCTTAAAGAAGCCGTGCCTGCCAATGTAATTGTGTAGCCCAGAGTATTTTTAGCTGCAGTAGGAAGTTGATTTGTTGGCATTTTATCAGAAAAAATTAGCCTTGTATTCTGAGTTGTGAATTTGGAGGCCATAGGCCAGATTCATCCCATCAATAGCTCTTTATTGCCCAGGACCCCCCACTCCAATTTTTGTTTTTTTGCATGATACAATTTCATTACAATTTGATATATTTTATATGTATGCCATTATTAGAATTTACCATTTGTCTGTTTTTTAACTGGTCTGGTGCCAATGTTTTCAATGTAATAAAGGACATATTTGTTGTCAACCCTACCTACTGTATAAAAAAAACTTTGGACAGCACTACTAAAAAAGAGGGTAAAATACATCTAAAAAGTATTTATATCTTAACAGAAATATTTCCAAAACAAAGCTGAGCAAAGCATTTGTGAAACTGCAGATGTGACCGTCAGCTGGACAGGAAAAACTGTTTTCCTAAACAATTTATGCTGAAATGGGACATTGTGTAATGTTTATTTCTGCAAAAAAAGGTCTAGCAAAATAGTATTTATGGGAAAAAAGCACAGCTTTGCAAAATATCTCTTTTAAGCAATGGGAGCTTTCACAACTACAGTAGTACTGAGAATGGCATAACTATTGCATTTATATACTGTAAAATGGCTTGTAATTTCTTTTTACAATTCCTTTAACAGTGTGATATAATGTGTTAGATTATATTGAAATCGGTCATTATATTTCTTTCATTGAACTATGTTTTCGTGGAAAGGGCGTGCATGTAATGACATGGAATTCTGCATAATGAATGATGCCTTTGTGCAGGGAGCTGTTGGCTGGTGCAGCAGCTGTTAGTGGGTGTCCCAGGGCTGTGGAAGGCCTGAGATCTCACGGAGTTCAGCATGCTTCAGTAAAACAAGCACAGCATCAATCTAATAGTAAATACACTAGAAACTTCCAACATGAATGTACTGATTTGATTGCATTATTAGAATTCGGGCTTAATAAATGCAGGATGGAGTCGGAGACCTGAGTCACATAATACATTTATAATTCCCTGCTGCAGCTCAAGGGAAATAATTCTGCAAGCAGCTTTGAGGTCTCTCTCATTTCTAGATTTTTATTTTTACATAAAGCATGGTGGATTAGCCACCATTGGAAATGCTTTGACAGAGTACTTTATCACACATTCCATGCACCTCCCTTTGCAGCAGTGCACAAAGCATCCCTATATATCATCTTTGATAGATACAAATCCAGTAACCTTGTTGGAACCAAAGAAGCTTGTTAGCACTCGGTGGCTGAGCAGCACTAGTACATCTATGTATGCATGAGTTTCCACACTTAGCAATTACACCAGAAGACATACGTTCACTTTCAAACAGAGGTTACCGCAGGTTTGGGAGGATACATTAAGCCACTTAAAAGTCATTCATAGAACTTATTTGGCAAACTAGACACCAGTGGATTGATATACTAACATTCGTATTTAATTTGTTTTCACAAATGATATTTTTACTGCTAAAAATGCTGTATTATGCTAATTACTGTAATTAAACCATGATAGAAAACGTCGCCAGTTAAAAGGTCAAGGTCTTGGGTATAGTGTAAATGGGATTTGTTCTTTTCCAGTTGCATCTTTCTGTAATTCAAGCTTTTAGAGGTTTTCAGTTGTTTTTCATTTGTGCTTTTTCATTTGTGTTTGCATGAAAAATTTGAGGATTTTGTATTAGTATTTCTATTTGTTCGTGATTTTTATATTAGTCTTTTTAATAAATTACTTGGAATTTGTAGTTTTAGAGAAAATTTGTTTTTTCATGGTTCCCAAAACCACTAAAATCAGAATGTTGATAAATGGGACTCTAGCTGTTATTTTCTTTTGCTAAAGCTCTAAGGGGCACAAGTTTGTGCCCCCTTAGTGCACCCTATGAAGCACTTGCACCCCTGAGATGCTATTCTCTGCACCAAGTGCCACATCAAATATTCATTGCTCAGTGCCAAAAGAAGCTTTAGGAGGTGCAGCAGAGCCCTGTCATGACTAACTGCCTTAGGGCAAGCGGTAAGGACAGTGCCCAGTTGTAGGCTACGTCTTCTTACACGTTCTAGCTTGTCTCATTGACACAAAAGTAGGGGTAGAGGGCAGGAGGGGATATGCTTACATGCCTCCCCCTCACAAATACAGTGCTGACTAATGCAGCCAGCACTGTATTCTAGGGGTAAGTGGCAGGTCTCTTCTTTCTGAAATGAATGTAGTGTGCAAAGTGCATTGTAGATGACCCCTACTGTTGTCAGGCTTATGTAGCTCCTTAACTTTTATATAGGTAAAAACTGCTGGGGACCTTGTGCCTTGGTCAATTAAATAGTGACAAGTAATCTTGAAACAACATTTTGAAGCAACACCCAATTTCAAAATAATTACTTGCATAGCATAAAAATCCATGGTATGCACAGATTAGATGTAGCTGTTCCCGATATGTGTTAGGTTATAGCCATCTGCATCCTGTTGCAATAAATCCAGAGTGCCGTCCTATTACTTTTTTTATATGACCTTGGGGTATGTTTTGTATTGTGGAACAAGATAAAAGGGATACACACACACACCAGTAACGTTGCTTTACTTGGTTAATAGGCTTTGTTATGGCTTAGAGCTCCAATGTTTAGATGAGAGAAAGGGGTGCTAACTAGTTAAAGGCAGTTGTGTGTAAAACCAAATAATGCACATAAAAAAGTCCAAATACTCCAAGGTCAAAATCATATGTTCGATACTCCAAGGTTAAATGCAAATTATGCGTAAACTCCAACAAATGTTCCACGTGGGGTGCTGCCTCCTTTATTTGCTGGTCCCAAGCAGGCAAAATCTACAAATAAACATAAAAGAAGGGGCACGCTCTCATTGTGTAAAATTGTATCAGCACCTTTAATCAAAGAAAGATGCTGGATATTGCACTTACAATTTAAGCAGAAAATGATTGTTCATCAATAATGTCTGTTACATCCGTTTCCCAATGCGTTTTGTTGTTTCCCAACTACATTGCCGGTAAATTTGTAATACCGGCCCCTGCCTTGGCAGGTGTTTTACCGGCTAGGCCGGTAAAATACTGGCCGGGTGGCAACCCTAGATGGTGTGCAATCAATGCATCACCTCTCCACTGGGGTAGGGACTATTGTGAATGATGTGTAATCTCTGTAAAGTGCTGCAGAATATGTTAGCGCTACATATGGACAAACGATAATTATAATGCTGGTTCCCCACACCACTTTCCACCTAAGATCACATTCTCCATACGAGTAAGTGTGACAGAGAGAGGGTTTGAGTAAAACACTATAGAGTAAAACATCTGTGCCTTAAAGTATCTGTGAAACATTACATTTACCTTAGGTGTAGATACCTATAATATTCATATATATATATATATATATATATATATATATATATATATATATATATATATATATATATATATATACATATACATATACATATATATATACACATACATATAACAAACAAGGGAAAGTTGTGCTCACCACTATTTTTTAAAACCATTAGGCGGGGGTGCAATGAGGGTGTGACCACAAAATACATATAGTCAACTACAAGAGTCCTCTGCACTCAACCCATTATCAATATATTTAAGACAGCGACATTTTGTGCATACTACTACTAAAAAATGCCTTACCCTTTAAACAACACAGGGATTGTTTGTCCATATATTGCAATATATTTAAGCTGGCCAACTACGTCAAAGTCATCCCATATCTGGCCAGTCCTACGCTTAATTTTCATCTGATTCATTAAGAATTCAATTGCTTAATTATACATTTTACAAAGGGACTAAGTTTTACCTGCAACTTACTAGCTGCTTTCAAAGTAAAACTCCCAAATTTGGCTGCCCTTTTATTAGACACCAGTGGGATCACCTGACTATAGCTGGGAGGGGTGGGAGCTACAACATGGAGCTGGTCACTGCTCCTGTATAACTATAACAAACAAGGGAAAGTTGTGCTCACCACTATTTTTTAAAACCATTAGGAGGGGGTGCAATGAGGGTGTGACCACAAAATACATATAGTCAACTACAAGAGTCCTCTGCACTCAACCCATTATCAATATATTTAAGACAGAGACATTTTGTGCATACTGCTACTAAAAAATGCCTTACCCTTTAAACAACACAGGGATTGTTTGTCCATATATTGCAATATATTTAAGCTGGCCAACTACGTCAAAGTCATCCCATATCTGGCCAGTCCTACGCTTAATTTTCATCTGATTCATTAAGAATTCAATTGCTTAATTATACATTTTACAAAGGGACTAGGTTTTACCTGCAACTTACTAGCTGCTTTCAAAGTAGTAGTAGCAGTATGCACAAAATGTCTCTGTCTTAAATATATTGATAATGGGTTGAGTGCAGAGGACTCTTGTAGTTGACTATATGTATTTTGTGGTCACACCTTCATTGCACCCCCGCCTAATGGTTTTAAAAAATAGTGGTGAGCACAACTTTCCCTTGTTTGTTATAGTTATACAGGAGCAGTGACCAGCTCCATGTTGTAGCTCCCACCCTTCCCAGTTATAGTCAGGTGATCCCACTGGTGTCTAATAAAAGGGCAGCCAAGTTTGGGAGTTTTACTTTGAAAGCAGCTAGTAAGTTGCAGGTAAAACTTAGTCCCTTTGTAAAATGTATAATTAAGCAATTGAATTCTTAATGAATCAGATGAAAATTAAGCGTAGGACTGGCCAGATATGGGATGACTTTGACGTAGTTGGCCAGCTTAAATATATTGCAATATATGGACAAACAATCCCTGTGTTTAAAGGGTAAGGCATTTTTTAGTAGCAGTATGCACAAAATGTCTCTGTCTTAAATATATTGATAATGGGTTGAGTGCAGAGGACCTCTTGTAGTTGACTATATATATATATATATATATATATATATATATATATATATATATATATATATATATATATATATATATATATATATATATATATATATATATATATATATATATATATATATATATATATAAAATCAACATACAGAAGAAAAATAAAAACAATAAACATGTTTTTTTTGTGTAGTAGTCAAACTGCATGTATTAGGCTCTGCACTTGTAGCATTTATTAGATCTTCCAAAATGACAGGACTAGAATAGCACATATTGACTTGATTGCTTGTATATGTGGGTGAGTCTTTGGTGACCCTCTGTTGGAAGTTATATTTCATATTGGCAACATCTACAACTTGTCATTCTGGAATCTGGCATGTGCTTGTGATAGCTTCATGTAGTGATGTATTTAAAGGAAAACTATACCCCCCAAACAATGTAGGTCTCTATAAAAAGATATTGCATAAAACAGCTCATATGTAAAACCCTGCTTCATGTAAATAAACAATTTTCATAATAATATACTTTTCTAGTAGTATGTGCCATTGGGTAATCATAAATAGAAAATTGCCATTTTAAAAAATAAGGGCCGCCCCCTGGGATCCTATGATTCACTGTACTCACAATCATACCAATCATAGGTCACATGAGCCAATTAACAGACAGAGTTGTGTCTTTTGCTTCGACACTTCTTCCTGTTACAGTTAGAGTTGTAGTATTTCTGGTCAGGTGATCTCTGAGGCAGCACAGAGACCATCACAAAATGGTGGTTCAAGGCAAGAGATGTAAAAGGGCAATATTTACTTAAATATATATTCTAGTTTGGTAAGATTCTTTAATATGCCACTTAATATGAGATGAACTATCTGTTGCTTAAGTGTTCATTTTGAGGGTATAGTTTTCCTTTAAACCAGCTCCATGCTTCTTCCTTTGAATGTGTTGTGTTGTTTTCCAGCGTTCCTGTAAAAGCTTACCTGTTTGATTGGCTATGACTGCCCCTGAACTTTGCCTACCTTACTGGCTGTGAACCCTTGTTGCTTGTTTTTCAGGGCCATGCTTTTTAAGCAAGAGGTTGTATCCTGACTGACTGAGATTTCAGGCTCTACAGATTTATAGTAGTTCTACATGGCACATTTGAACTTTTTGTGGATCTGTGATGAAGGAGGTTTTGGGACAAGTATGAATTGCTTTTCGTGTACATGCAGCATAACTTACAGGGTTGGGAAGTACAGGTATGGGATCCGTTATCTGGAAACCAGTATCTACATAACTCCAAATTACGGGACGGCTGTCTCCCATAAACTCTTTTTATCAAATAATTAAATTTTCAAAAAATGATTTCCTTTTTGTCTGTAATAATAAAAGACGGTACCTTGTACTTTATCCCAACTAACATATAATTAATAATTATTAGAGGCAATTGTTGGTCTTATTTAATGTTTAAATGTTTTTTTAGCAGCCTTAGGGCTCTTACACACGGCCGTTCCGACCTGCGCTCCCCTGCGTTCCGTTTTTTGGCGTTCAGCCGCAGGGGAGCGCAGGAATAGACGCAAGTCATTATTTGAAATGGGCCTGTACTCACTAAGGCACGTGTAGGCGCCGAACGCAGGAAAAATGCAGCATGTTGCGTCTGAACCTGCGTTCGGCGCCTACACGCGCCTGAGTGAGTACAGGCCCATTTCAAATAATGACTTGCGTCTATTCCTGCGCTCCCCTGCGGCTGAACGCCAAAAAACGGAACGCAGGGGAGCGCAGGTCGGAACGGCCGTGTGTAAGAGCCCTTAAGGTGTGGAGATCTAAATTGCAGAAAGACCCTCTTATCAGGAAAACCTCAGGTCCCAAGCATTCTGGATAACTGGTCCCATACCTGTAATGTGCAATTGCTTTTTGGGAAAAGGTATGGTAGAGTTATGTAAGACAATGAAAAGAAAGGGCATGTAATTGCCAAAAAGTGAGCAAGTTAGTTTTTTATTTTCATTTTTTCAGTAAAATCAAGTGAGAGAAAACTAACTTTATTAAGAATTCTCAGAACAAATGTCCACAAGAGGTTTTTCAGATAGGAGGAAGGTACGAAAAAAAGTAATTATAATTATTACTATTCCATGCAGTGACTGCAAAAAGAGGAAAAAAGGAATGACAAAAATGAGGGAGGAAAAAAGTTGAAATAATTATTCCAAAAAAAACTGCTCACATATAATACAGAAATGTTAACATTTGGGGCCTATTTATCATACTATTTTAAACATTCTAGACAATCATCACAGATGTTGCCCATAACAACCAATCAGATGATAGCTTTTGTTTTCTAACTTTTAGAAATCGAATTGCTGATTTGTAGCTATTGGCAACATCACCGGTGATATTAAATAGGCCACCAAGATTCTTGTTACTATCAGTGTCGGACTGGCCCACAGGGATGCCAGGAAAACTCCCGATGGGCCCAGGTGTCAGTGGGCCCTCCTGCTTCAAAACATTTGGCATATTTCATGGTCATTACCTATTTCTATGAGAACAAAGAGACTAAATAGACTGAGTAATAGATTATAGCATGTAAAGAAAAGAGACGAGCGGAATAGAGGTCGTGTGAGGAGAGGAATTATAACAATGGGCCCCTGATCTAAGGTCTTTTGGTGGGCCCCTGGTCTGAGATTTTTGGGTGGGCCCCTGGTGTCCCAGTCCGACACTGGTTACTATCCTGTAACCCAAGGTTTCCAGACCTTTGAGGAATTTCCCAGAAGAGTCATGAGAATCGGACTTTTAAAAAAAATCACGAATTTTTCAGAATTGACTAAACCCAGAGGACGGAAAAGTCTGAATTTGAAAATCCGGCATCTCAGACCTGTCAAGGTTGCATATAAGTCAATGGGAGAATGCACTTGCATTTATACTGAATTACTTATGAGACAGGGGCCCAGGGAAGTGCATTGTAAGTAGCACTTCCATTATATTTAAATATATTTTGATTTAGCCTTGAGTGCTTCCACTATTTCCCTCCAATGGGAGAAGTCCCAATGATTTTCTGATGTGTGCTGGGTTTCCTGCAATACCCCAAAGTTTTCGGATGAAAATTCCAGAAAATCTTGAAAATCGGATGAAAAAATCCAAAAAAAATCATGAAAATCGGATAAAAATCTGAAAAAAACGTGACAATCTGATTTATTTTTTTCCCGCAAACCAAATTTTTAGGAAAATTTAATAATAAATAAGCGTAAAAACCCAAACTGATTTGATCGGAGTTTCTAGCAGAAAATATTGAGATAAATGTGGACTTTGATAAATTACCCCCTTAATGTTCCAAGTTTCCCTTTTCCAGTAAATTTCAGATTCACAAGATTACAAAGGATTAAAATATATGTAAACCCCAACAAGAA
Source organism: Xenopus laevis (assembly GCF_017654675.1). Lineage (NCBI taxonomy): Eukaryota > Metazoa > Chordata > Amphibia > Anura > Pipidae > Xenopus > Xenopus laevis. Next base: position 41,622,993 of record NC_054381.1, read on the forward strand.
AAATGAATATGACCTGTCTGGTTTATTGTTAGGTTTAGTTGCATTTGTTTTTTCCACTTTTTCCAAAGATAAGCAAATGCAAATAGAAAATTCCACAGGTTCCAGTGAGGCCTGAAAATGTATCATGCAAGGGTGGGTGTTGAACAGGAGAATATTACAACATTTGGGGACCGTTTTGTGGCAGCAGTTTAGTGGAAATTGAAGAAACGGTCAAAGAAACTAAAAATATTGACCAGTGCTATTTGTGTTGTTTCCAACTAACTAAAGTTAGGCTTACAACCTTTCTGTTGATAGGAATTTGCTGCATCTGCTTCTGTGTTCTGCTCACAGTAGATTCTAAAGTAGTGTTCTAAAGAGCAATAAATTACAGCTTAAAGGAGAAGGAAACCCCCTGGGTGCAAAAACCCTCCCCTGTGTTGCTCCCCCTCCCTCCTCCCCCCTGGCCTACCTGTCCCGCTGGGCAAATGCCCCTAACTTGTTACTTACCCCTCGGCGCAGGTCCAGTCCACGGAGTTCACAGACACCATCTTATTCCACGCGATCTTCTTCCTGCTTTGACCGGCGTTTTGGAGCATTTTGTCGGTACGGATCTACTGCGCATGCGCCAAAAGTCACGAAGTTTTCAAATTCATGACTTTTGGCGCATGCGCAGTAGATCCATACCGGATCTACTGCGCATGCGCCGGTCAAAGCAGGAAGAAGATCGCTTGGAAGAAGATGCCATCTGTGAACTCCGTGGACTGGACCTGCACAGAAGGGTAAGTAACAAGTTAGGGGCATTTGCCCAGCGGGACAGGTAGGTCAGGGGGGAGGAGGGAGGGGAAGCAACACAGGGGAGGGGGGAGGGGGGGAGGGTTTTTGCGCCCAGGGGGTTTCCTTCTCCTTTAAGTGACAGGTCTGGTTCCAGAAGTGTCCAAGTGATAACAATTATTAAATCAGATGTCATTTAAATATGTGTCTGTGTGTATATATGTATATATATATCTTGAATATAGAACTCAAATTCTTCCAATCCTAAGCAGTTTACACTAGGACCATTTTGCACTGGTTATGGATATTTAATATGGTGGTGAAGCTCTGGTGTCGTGCCCTAGCTTAGAAAGTATGCTGTTAACAGGGATAGTATATATCTATGATTTTGGATTTTGATACCTGACACTGAATGTCAATCTCACACCTCCACACACACATTTATAATTACTATTTATTCATTCAGGGGCGCAGCCAAGCTGAGAAACACATCCTCGCCCTTACAGAAATAGCTACAGGTTAAACTATTTTAGGGCACTGTTTTTGTACTTGTTAGTTTTTCCTTTGGCAATTTAGAACAGCTACTTCAGAGCTGAAGTATTTCCTATATAGTTTTGTGCTTAAAGTGCCTAATACTTTTAATATATGTAGGGAAAGCAGATGGACCTAAGTGAATATTTTACCCTGTCTCTCAGGAGTATTATTCCGCTCTAAGAAGAATTCTTATATATATACACATTAATAGGATTTTAATCAGTGCTTTCTTACTGTTATCTGAGATATGATATCAGGGAATCAAGCAAGGGCACATATTTCTAAGTTCAATACTTTCACTGTTAACAAATACTTGAATCAGGCAGAGGCGGGCCACGCCAGCTGGGCGCCCTAGGCAACCCAGCTGGCCAGCCCGCTCCCACTTCCCCCATTGCGTGCTCACGCATGCGCAGTGACGCGGCGCACTTCCGTGCTTGAAGAGGGCGTTCATGCATGCAGAGGGCATTCACACATGACGTAGTTCGCACATATGCAGTGACGCCATTCGTTTGCGATCAATGCTAGGTAAGTCTGGTCTAGGGGTAGGCAGAAGAGGTACCTGCCCAGCGCCCCCCAATCGTTGCGCCCTAGGCAGCTGCCTCTTCTGCCTACCCCTAGTTCCAGCCATGGAATCAGCTTTTATGATGTCTTGATTTGCCCAGGCCTGGATTTGAGGAGAGGCCACCAAGGTCCGGGCCTAGGGCTGCCCAACCACTCCCACATTGGTTCAGAAACATTGGGGGTGCACAGGAGATACAATTGTTTTTCAAATTTCCCATGCTCCCCATTGCTCCGGTGCAGATGATGCACATTTGAGCGAATAAAATGTAGGGGACAGGGGTGACGAACGACAGTGGGCCTAGGGGCACCCACTATGTAAATCCAACCCTGGATTTGCCTGAGCTACTAATGTTTCATACACATTTCATAGGTGTTTACTTTCACTCTGTAAAGTTACTTGAACATATACGCTATACACTATATAGCCACCTGAATAAATTATATAACCAACACTATTCATACAACCCTTCTAAAATTGCTTCAGTTGGAATATATACTGTCTCCAGAAGCAAATGACTATTAGCTGGGGGCATGTTGTTTTTGAGCAGCCACATACAAACCTCAGATTACAGAGCCTTGACTGGACTGAAAAAAAGGTACTGTAACTGTTTCTGGACTCTGGGTCAGTGCAAATGTGTTTTCTAAAGTAAAGGGTTGCACTTATCCATCTGATGAAAGACACATACATTGTACAGTCAATGATGGATGCTCGACATTTCCATGGTTGCTACTTTGTGGCAGCAGTTTTGGGAAGGCTCTTTCCTGTGTCAGCACAATAATGCCCTTATGCACAAAGTGACAAATGAACAGAACTGATTTGCTAAAACTGGAATGGAAGAGCACAACTAGACTTTACAGGGCCCTGGCCTGAGCCACAATAAACTCTTGTGGCTAAAGGGAAGCAACCCCAGCCAAAAATATGCCGACATCTAGAGGGAATTCAGCATAGGGAGTGCCAATGTCATAATACATTTGGTTTTTGTGTGCAGGAACCTCTAATTACACCTCTGAACGGGATTATGCTTAAATGGGTGGTTCACCTTTAAATTGACTTTCAGCATGTGTATAGAATGGCTATTTCTAAGCAACTTTTCAGTTGGCCTTAATTTTTTCTTTTTTATTGTTTTTGAATTATCTGCCTTCTTCTTCTGACTCTTTCCAGCTTTCAAATATGGGCCACTGACCCCATCTAAAAAACAAATGCTCTGAAAAGCTACAAAAGTATTTTTAGTACTATTTTCTATTACTCATTTCTATTCTATTCATATTCCAGTCTTTATTCCAATCCGTGCATGGTCGCTAGGGTAATTTGGACCCTAGCAGCCAGACTGCTGAAATTGCAAACCAGAGAGCTGATTAATTAAAATGCTACATAACTCAAAAACCACAAAAATGAAAAACAATTGAAAATTTAGTCAGAATATCACTCTCTACATTATACTAAAAGTTAATACAAAGGTGAACAACCCCTTTAAATGCAGTGGTACCACACTCATTCAAAGCATTAGCAGGTTAGAAAATTTGATCCTTACACTCACCTCAAAGCATTGCAGGGTTTAAATAAATATTAAAATAAAAATTTGAAAAATGCAATTTTACCAGCAGTCACAGCTGCAAATGCTCTACTATCACCTATAGCAGAGACAGGATTATAACATGGATAACTTTTCAATCAGGGGAGGAGGGTGAATACATTGATCTTCTTCCCTCACTCAGTGGCGTAACTACCGGGGGAGGAAAGGGTGCAACTGGGCCAGGGCCCGCACCCCCGCAGGGCCCCCTCGGCAGATCGCGTGCGCTGCAGCTGGCTGGAGTCGGCTGCAGCCGCAAAGTAAATGTGCACGGACGAGGGTGGGGGGGGGGCCCGGGTGCACGGCCTGCGCCAGGGCCTGCCCCCACCTAGTTCCGTTACTGCCCTCACTATTAGCAGCAGAACGTTTCTGATATTGACCACCAATCACAGATAATATAGCAATGTGCTACCATCCATCTTAACATCTTGCCGAGTAATGCCGTTGCATTTTATATATTGCACAACACGTGCACAACCACATATAGAACCAGTGGCGGAACTACCGGGGGAGCAGGGGGTGCGATTGGGCCAGGGCCCGCACCCCCTCAGGGTCCCCCGGCAGCTCGCACACCGCTTGAAGCCGCTAATGCGCACTGAAAATCACATACGGAGGGGGCTGCACGTTCCGCCCCAGGGCCCGCCCCCCTCTAGTTATGTTACTGTATAGAACAAAAGAATGTCTGCTTGTTATGGACCTGCAGCTGTACCTGTAAAGCATAATATATACATTGTCACAAATACAACACAGCGAAAAGTGATTCACCAAAAATAAAAACATTTCAAGGGATTGTTCACCTTTGAGTTAACTTTTAGCATGATGCAGAGAGTGATATTCTAAAACAATATCCAATTTTATTATTTGTGGTTTTTGAGTTATTCTGTTTTTATTCAGCAGCTCTCCAGTTTGCAATTTCAGCAATCTGGCTGTTAGGGTCCAAATTATCTTATGCACTGATTTGAAAAAATAGAACAAAAGTAGCAATAACAATACATTTGTAGCTTTGAACTGGAAAGATTTAGAAGAAAAAGGAAAATAAATAATAATAAAGACCTACTGAAAAGTTACTTAAAATTGGCCATTCTATAAAACAGTAAAAGTTAACTTAAAGTTTAACCACCCCTTTAATCTGCCCAATGAAATCTGGAGGCATGTGGGGGTTTTCTGTGGGTCCTAGCATGCCTACAAAGTGCACATAAGTTATTTGTGTCATCATCAGTTGACAAAATATTTAACAACACTGTTCCAAATAAACACCCAAACAAATGCTGTTGCAGGCATAAACCCAAAAATACAAATCCAGGAAGCAGTGTCCGTATACTACATGTCTGCACAGAGGATTCCTTGGGTTTTTGCCTTTGAAACAAATGCAGCCTTTAATATCCAGCAACAGCGAATGGTTTGAAAGAGAATTATTTAAGTTATTATACATTCTTCATTTCAGTACGTACACCTAAACATTTATAAAATACTGTTTATAATAAGATAAATATGTCTTTGTGCACTGGGTCAAGGTCAGGCAACCATAAACACAGGCTATTTAGGGCTGCCATGCGCAAGCAGTAGGCTGCTATTTTAAAACAGAAACAAGACTAGTAGAGGCTTTAAATATAGCTGCAGTGTCTTTACAACCCTGGGCTCCTTACAAACCTCCCATTACATATTTGCTCATAAAAGTTAGCAATCCATAATAAACGCTATAGGGCTGAGTCACGAATACAACCTACATTGTGACGTGCTAAAATAGAAGCAAAACTAGGTGCACATTACAATAATTCATACAATGTACTTGGGTCCATACATGCTCTTTGCATTTACGGGAAGCAGCAATGTTCTCAACCAGCCTGCTCTGATAAATAGTGTGCAACTTACCAATTAAACCTAGGGAACCCTGGAATTACCAGACCAAATAATGACCAAAACAATTGTTATGAATGAAGCATCTAACTGTCTGTTTTAAACCACACCCATGTTACCACAAGAACTTTTAAGACCATATGCACAATAATGGTGGTAGCACACAAAAAACCAAATGGGTGGTGCTTACTGCAGGGATATCACTTGTGAAATATTTGTCATATTGAATACCCTTAAATGCATATGCCTCTTCCCCTGTGGATAACACAGCACCCCCTCCCCAGTTTATGATTAAACACCTAAGGGTCACCTAACAACAATTTCCGAATGTTAACAAACCCCAAGAACAAAACCTACCAGGCTCACATCCGACAGACAGAGTATGGCAGGCACACACAGGTAGCACAGGAAAGGAAGAGTATGGCACACACAGGGAGCATAGGGCAGGCAAAGTATGGCGATGGCGCACACAGGGAGCATAAGACAGGCAGAGTATGGCACACATAGGGGAAAATTCACTAACCTGCGGAAATTCACCAGCGACAGGTTCGCTCACATCACCACACTTCACCAGGTGAAAATTCGCCAGGACAACGCTAATTCAATAAAATGCAAAGTTGCGTCCAGGGCGACGAAAGATGGCGAAGTTTCGCTAGCGTTAATTCGGCAAGCAAAGTTGCGCTAGCTAATTTGTAGTTAAATTTCAGTGGGTATATATGTTGCAGCAAATACATTACACTACACAAGCCCAGGAAACCTTAATAAAATAAAATTGAGTTGTTATATTTCCCTACACATGAGCCCAGTGTATAGTTTATGTGCCATATGTGAGGAAATGAAGGAGGGAAGCCGGGTACCCTACAAAAAAAATTATGATCTTTTGCAGCCTATCACCCTGAAAAATTATAGGCCAGCGTTTTTTGGGACTTTTTCCAATTTTTTTTTTGAGGAACTCCAATCTACTCTATTGCACTTCACCTGGTCTGAGGTGGCGAAGGCAAGTCTGGCGCAAGAGGTAACGTTCATTAAAATCCACATCCTAGTGAATTCACATAGTTACATCCTTTCGCCAGATTGAAAATTCTCCTGGCGTTAGAGTGCGAAGTACCGCTACAGTCTATCTACTCAGCTAGTGAATTTATGCCTCTGCCCGTAAGTAAATTGGCAAAGTCCCGAAATTACGTCACGCTGGCGAATTTTCGCTAACTTCGCCCTTTAGTGAATTTCCCCCATAGGGAGCATAGGGAGGACAGAATACAGCAGGAGACAGGGAAACTTAACAGGACCGCTCTAAGATGAATAGTTCATACTAGTGTACATACAATGATGGTGCCCCTTCAGCAGATTGTATTGGGTGTGACAATGTGGGCACTTTCAGTCCGAGTCTGAGTTGTGAACAGTACAGAACTTTAGGGGTATGAACAATAGAGGTGTGAACAATGCAGGAGGGATTAAAGATGTGAAAATGCAGCAATTTACTGTTTAAATTTGAGGTGTCAACAATGAAGGTCCAAATGAGCGATACAGGTGGCACTCCGGATAAATTAGAATGAGTTTATTGCAACATTAGGGTAACAAAATCGCCTTACGCAAATGGGAATGTTTCCCGGAAACGTCTAAGGCGATTTTGTTACCCTAATGTTGCAATAAACTCCTTCTAATTAATCTGGAGTGCTGCCTGTATCGCACATTTGGATCTACTGTATATCACAGCTGGGACGCTGGTGGCTGAGCACACGGAGTTTGTGAAGCTGAGGGACATTGCTTGGTGGGGTGAGTCTTGAGTGGTCATATTCCTACTGACTTTATGTAAACAATGAAGGGGCCAAATAATCTCCGTATTTATACCATTTAAATCTTACACAAAGTAAGCAGTCACAACAGGCAGACTTTCATGTGGGGGCCACACAATGGGGAAGTGGTGGGCTGGATGACCACAGGCCACCAGCTAGACAGCTCTGTTTTAGACTATTATTCTACATGCATGTTCTGCTTTATATTGGTAATTTCTCATCTTGGTCAACATATCCCTGTATTTAATCACCAACGCAGCCCAGTGTGAAATCACTCTAAAGGAGCTAATGATAGTATGTGGGATGCTGGAACGGCACAGAAAATGCAGGAGCCACCACATTAATTCTGGAGTGTTTTTTTTTTTTTTTTTTGTATGAATATGATTATGAACCGCAGAAACAAGATTATTATATATATTATTTCCAGAGAAAATATAATTTCTTTCTTTCCTTCTTTCATCATTTTAATATATTTCACCACATGACAATCCTTAAACTGTTTTGCATAAAAACATATTGAATATTGCTTTCAGCTGTGGATCCACTCAGCACATTATGCTGCACAGTTGGTATTTGTGTGCACATTTCACACTTTCTTAAAGATCTGGGGACGGCAGGTGTCACCGTTTTCTAGCGCAGGTAAGTTGAGTTGTGAGTTATCATACATTAGTGGAAGCATTGCTTTTGAGTCATTCTATCCTAAAATGTTTTGCCTGTTATCCAGAATGCTTGGGACCTATGGTTTTCCGGATAACAGATCTTTCTGTAATTTAGATCCTCGTACCTTAAGTCTACTAGAAAATCATGTAAACATTAATAAACCCAATAGGCTGGCTTTGCTTCCAAGAAGGATTACTTACATCTTAGGGGCAAATTCACTAAAGCGTGAAGTGCCTAACGCTAGCGCAAATTCACCAGCGAGAGGTCATTTCGTTACGTCGCCAATTTACTAACCGGTGTTGGTGTAAATTCACTAGCGAAGTGGACCTACTCTAGCGCTACTTCGCACCCTTACGCCAGGTGAAGTTGCGCTATGGCGAAGGGATGTAACTACGCTAATTCACTAACTTGCGCATTTTACTGAACGTTACCTGGCGAAGTGCAATAGAGTAGATAGGTATTGCTTCAAAAAAAGTTGAAATTTTTTCTAAGTCCCAAAAAACGCTGGCATCTTTTCCTTTTTTTAAGGGTGATCGTAAATTTTTTGGGGGCACCCTCCTTCCCCCCTACATTTCCTAACATATGGCACCTAAACTATACAGTGGGCACATGTATAGGGCAATATAACACCTCTATTTTATTTTATGAAGCTTTCCCAGGCTTGTGTAGTATAATGTATTTGCTGCTACATATACGTCCATTCTACTTTAACTTGTTGCCGTATGCAAATTAGCCGTCGCTAGCGTAACTTCGCTTTGCTTGACGAATTAACGCTAGCGCAACTTCGCTACCGTTCGCCTCCCTGAGCGCAACTTTGCATTTTAGTGAATTTGCGCAGCGCTGGCGAAACTACGCCTGGCGAAGTGCGGCGAAGCTGTCGCTTGGGCAACTTCGGATCTTAGTGAATTGGCCCCTTAGTCAGGATCAAGTAAAATGTTCTGTTTTATTATTACAGAGAAAAAGGAAATAATTTTTATATATTTGGATTATTTGGATAAAATGGAGTCTATGTGGGAAATTTACTAAAGGGCGAAGTGGCTTTTTCGCCAGCGTGACGTCATTTCGGCACTTCGCCAATTTACTAACTAATTTCACTGGTATAATTTCGCCAAGAAGATAGACTCTATCGCAACTTCGCACTCTAACGCCAGGCTAATTTTCGCTCTGGCACAAGAGCGTTCACTAAATTTTTTATTTTACTGACCGTTACCTCTATCGCCAGACTTGCCTTCGCCACCTCAGACCAGGCGAAGCGCAATAGAGTAGTTAGGAGTTCCTCAAAAAAAAGTTTATCATTTTTCCAAGTTTCAAAAAACGCTGGCGTCTTTTCCTTTTTACAGGGTGATAGGCTGAAAAAGATTGAAATTTTTTTTTGGGGTACCCTCCTTCCCCCTACATTTGATAACATATGGCACCTAAACTAAACTGTGGGTACATGTATAGGGCAATATAACAACTCTATATAATTTTATTAAGGTTCCCTGACCTTGAGTAGTGTTTGCTGCAGCATATACGGCCATTGTACTTTAACTGCACGCTGTATGTAAACTAGCCAATGCTAGCGTAACTTCGAACTGCTGAGCGTATTTTTGCGAGAAAAACTTCGCCAGCATTCGTTACCCTGTGCGCAACTTTTGATCTTCGTGAATTAGTGCTACGCAATATGTTGGCGCTATATAAATACATGTTAATAATAATAATAATAATTAGCGTTGTCCAGGCGAATGCACGCCTGGCGAAGTGTTGCGATGGCACGAAGCCATCGCTGGCGAATTTTCGCCGGTAAGTGAATTTGCCCCTATGGGAGATGGCCTTTCTGTAATTGTGATTTTTCTGGATAACAGCTTTCCAGATAACGTATCTCATACCTGTACAAAGGAATCTAATCTGGCACAGTTTTATAGTACTTCTCTGTAAACAAATAAACATAGGTGGTTGTTGCTGCTGATATTATGCCTGGAGCGCGAAGGATGATTTCTAAAGAGGAACACATTGTCTACACAGAATCCTATATAGTATCACATCAACAGTTCTGTGTATTATAATGCAGAACACATGGCATGATAAATGCAGTGCCAATTTCATGTAAAATAACCTCAAAATACAAGAGTCCTGTAGAAACAATTATATACATTTGTGTTACTACCTAAATTGCTCAGTTCTAAAGGTACTGTTCTGTTAAAGTCAAGCAAGTACATTACTAAAATACATATATAGATAAGCACAGGCACTTTAGAGGTTTTTTAATTATTGGTAGGAGTGTAAACTCTTTTAATTGATTCTAGAATACAAAGACACACGGGGTTTTACTTTTCTTTTCTCTTTTTAAATTAATAAAATACATAAGGGGTCATTAACAGCCCCAGGGGGTGCAAGGGCAAGCTCACGCCCCATAGTGCTCATTTAACAGCACTTGTGTCCCACAGGATTGTTGATCACTGCATAGAGCACCAGACTGAAAATCTGTCTCTCCGTGGAGAGAGCAGCATCTCGAGATGCCCACCTGCCCTTTCAGAAATAAGTGCAGCCTAAGGCTAAGGCCACACTAGGCGATAGCGCCGCGATTTGACTCGCGGCGACTTTTCGCCGCGACTTTTCGTCGCGACTTTTAAGCAATCGCTGGGGAAACTTTTGCGCTGGCGTCTATGGGGAATCGCGTAAAATCGCCAGCGTAAAAACACACGCGGCGATCTTTTTTCTATTGTCGCTCGAAATCGCCTAGCGAGGCAATTTCGAGCGACAGTAGAGAAAAGATCGCCGCGTGTGTTTTTACGCTGGCGATTTTACGCGATTCCCCATAGACGCCAGCGCAAAAGTTTCCCCAGCGATTGCTTAAAAGTCGCGACGAAAAGTCGCGGCGAAAAGTCGCCGCGAGTCAAATCGCGGCGCTATCGCCTAGTGTGGCCTTAGCCTAACGCAGAGTATTTCCCTCTGTATTTTGTGTGATGATACTGCCAAGGCAAACAACAACACTTTTGAGAGTTAATTCCTGAACTCTAATCCATGCTGAGCTCTGAGTACCCATTCTACAATGTTGCTCTCATCTGGTGCATCTGGCACTTTCACTAACCAGAAGCAGATGGACCCTTTTGCCTATTATTGATATAATTGTGTAAATTCTTCAGAAAATTCTACAATTCTATTAGAAATAATTAACAACAAAGAGAGAATTTGCTTTTACTGAAAAAAAGAAGTATTTAGACACGAAAAGACCTAGGTGGTTAATAACTTGGTATTCACAAAACTTTATTGCCGGTAATTAGAAAATGATAAGAGCACAGCTATCCCTGCGGTTTCAACAACTTTCAGAGAAAGAAGTTGCTAATTACAGTACGACAAGAGAATAGGTTAATTGAACTAATTATGATAAGAGAATGCCTGGTAGGGAATAAGAAGACAGAATAGCTAAAGCAGTATTTATAAATACCTTGTGTGTCTTCTCCCAAGCCTGCAAAGTATCCTTTACATGCCAGGAACACAGGTGAATGAACATATTGATAAGTAACTGACAGATCCCCCTTGTGCTACTCATTTACACAATGAAAGTATTCAATGATTTGAGCCCCAGGGCATGTTTATAAATTCTAAAAGAAATTGATTGCATTGTATTAAATATGCATTATGTATGGTGCAAAACAACACACATTCTTTGCAAGTGGCGTAATAGTGACCTATTGCTATTCATGTAATGTCTCAATATTTGTCCCCCGTTTGCCTTCCTCACTTCTATTCTGTCTGATGACTATAGATTTTTGAATAATTCATATTGTTAATGACGTGAGTCACAAATATGAAAATAAGACATCAAATAACTTAGTTGGAGTGGATTGTAAAGGGTTTTACCAAAATGCTACATATTGGTTTTGGCACTAGACTCCCTTTTTGAACTAATTCTCTGCTTTAATGGAGTATTTACCTTTACATTGACATTTGAGCTGATGGGGGTCATTATAACTGAGCCTTACCTGGGGGCCCCTGTCTCACTTCTGAAGCTAATTTTCTGGTGTGATGAAGAATATATCCTGCTGATATGTATTATGCTACAATATGTCTTTACTTTTTCCCTATTTAAATACTTTCATGCCTTTCTGAGGCAGGTGGTGGCTCCTGCAATGGTGCCCCTTGCCTTTCCCATGCAGAGGGGGTGCAATTGCGCTCTCTCACACTAGAAAAAATTTTAAAGGTTTTGAAGAAACGTTTAAAGTTACCAGGATTGGCTTTTTGCCACCCCTGGTAACCTGCACGGCACTGCCACCTGAGGCGAGTTTTTCAACTTTCATGGATGTACAGCGGGGGTTGAAGTCTGGTGGAAAAGCCATGCCGGTCAGTGGTATTCCTTAGGGTGAAGACACACAGAGCTACTTTTTTACAAAATACCCTGCCATAGACAATACTGAGAATTGCCTCTACTAGTAAATCCAGTTATCACTGTTGTCTATTTTGTAGCCATGACAAAAAGCTGCTACTAATCACTCTTAGATCAAATATGCTTGGTACAGCTTTGAATCATGTTTCAGACCATTAAATTGTCTTCTATGCAACTTTAAAAGAGAACTAAAGCTTAATACAGAAATAGGCAATAATTGTTGCACATTATATTTTGGGCCCAAAGCAACCACAGCCTTTAGCATGGAGTATCTGTGCATCCAAAGATGCCCCAGTAGCTTCCCATCTTCTTTTCCTCGGATTCACTGCACATGTTCTGTGCCGCTCAGAAAAAAATACATGTCGGGGGGGTCTAATGCCTGCTATACTGTATGACTTTGCCAACTTGAGGCTCGGTTTTCCTATAATATTACAATACTGTCACTACCTTGAAGCAATTCTAACACACTCAGAATAATTGGGACTACCAGGAAATGGGTTACCTTCTTTAGGTTTCTAAAAGGGAAAACATGATATAAATTATCCTTATTACCATAGCAGTATCTTGGTATTCAGAACATCACACTCACTCACTTGCGAGGCTCATGTGTAATATTGGCGAGACGCAAGTTTCTTCATATGACCTAAGCTTAAGGGACAGCATGTTCTTCTAATGCAAATAAATTTTTATGGAAAGTAGGCTTAAAAAATCCCTGTATTCCTAATTATCAATATCATCTACTATTTGTACAACAAGATGGAATGATAATTGTTTTTTAAAACAGTAAGTGGCTTTGTAATTGTGACTAAGCAATCTCTTCTCCTTGTTGCTGTTTGTAAACGACTTTAGAGGAATGTGTACAAACATTCCATCTGTCATCCATATATTGGGCCATTGTTGCTGCAAAACCACAAAATTTGTCATCTGCTAAACAGATGGCCAGTACTTTAGGGTTGCCAGATCAAGAGAAAAATTAGGGACACTTCTAATAAATGCACTTATTAAGGCTACAGACTGCAGAATGATTTGAAACCCCCACTAACTTTTTTTGTACAAGTATCTCTGATTTTCCATTTACACTCGTAACATTATACTACATAGTACTTTTTCTGAAATAAAAGAGGATAAAAGTAAAGAAAACTATTACACCCCAATGTCCCTTTTGCACAAATGTATAAATGTCTGATATCAGTTATCCCTTTGGTTTTGATGTGCCAGTGCCATGTTTTTTAATGTTCAAATAAAGGATCAACATTAACTTTGTCCCAAATATACCATTGGGACAGCATTGTGCTGGTGTTTTTTCATCAGCAGAGAAAAGCCTGAACCTGCCGTGTCTTTGGGTGTAAAAGAAATTCACCTGACACTGCTGACAGAGGGAGACTTTGGCTAGAAAATGCACTGTACTCCTATATCAGCAGTAAAGACCCAGGGACTGAACACCCTGGACCAATAACATCCAGCATTGGAACACATAGTCATTTGACAAGTTAGATCATTCAAAAAGAAGCTTGGGAAGGGGTTACTCTTTGCTAAATACAGAATCATCAATATGCTCATTATTTTATACTGTATAGGTCACACAATAAGCTTTTTCTTAGAGTATTTGGTAAAATGACTGGTTGGGTGGTTCATTTTAGCCAACTAAGAGCTGTTTTGTTATTAAGTATTATGTTAATATACTGTATAGTCATATTGCCACAGGTCTGAACACTTATATTTGCATTCTACATGAAACGACTTCTAATATTTTAAAGGACCGTATATCAGTGAAAACAAATCAAAATTGTATAAGCTACAATTGCTGTGTCAAACAAGGGTCTTGCCCTGTATGAGAGGTGTTGATAACTGGTTTTAAAAGAATCCACAAGGCCAGAAAAAAACTTTTATGTAAAAAATGATTTATAAGTAGACATTAAAAATTACACATCTCTGTGGGCCCATGACTAAGTACCCTTAGGGTACAAAGTGTGTAGGGCCCATGGAGATGTGTAATTTTTAATTTCTACTAATAAATAACATTTTTTATATAAAAAAAATTCTGGTCCTGTGGATTCATTTGAGTGACGATTAGCTCTATTTCTTCTAACTGCAAGCCGCTCCCTGAAGCTGAGGGTCTGTGGCTGGTGCACCTGGACCACTGGGTGTACATGGTGAGCTATTTATATTGATATTCCTGAGCACCTTTCTTTTTTTTTTTTGTTCCTGACAGTTTGATCCATTTTGGTCAAACCAGTTTGATTTACTTTCTACTCTGATGCCTCCACTCACATCAACCAGCAGAAATATGCAGATGCAACTTGATATGCAACATTACCTGGTAAGAATCAACTGTGAACATGTTTTACTGAACATTTATGTAAACAGACTTTAATTATAGGTAGAGCCTACAGTAAAATTAAATAAAGCCCTCTTATGCCTATTCTGTGCAGCCATTAGTGCAAGGTATAAGTAGAGGAGGTGCAACAAAGATTTAAAAAAATCTTAACATCTACAAAGCAGCAGCAACTGTTTCTGTGCTTTCAACACTAAAACAACTCCTTCCTACCAGCACTAAGTTCCACCTGCAGGAAACATGGGAGCAAATGTCATTCCCCACATCAATGAAAATGCAAGACGCTGTGGTGAACAATAGAAGTGTAGAAATCACAGCTATGAGGATAACTTTACTGCAATATAATGAAGCAGATCATGGTGTTAAGTGATCAGATATATAGTGCTGCACTCCTAGAATTCCTAGAATCTCAACAAGAATTATTTCAGCACACAGTTGAACCTGATAGATATGCCTTTTTAAGCCTCAGCTTCTATATTGTTATATTCTGCGAGATACTTACTAGAACAGCAATTCCGCTTGTTATCGTCAACACACATGAGGCTGTCGCTGTTTTAATGCAGCTTTATGGAAAAAACTGGTGCTGCCACTACAAAAACTATATATAAAACTGTTTTTTTGATCAATTCAATTGGAATTCATTATGAAATTATCTATCAGAATAATCTCATATCTCATATACCAGAAAAACAAAGGCCCTTGTTGTATTCAGGTATACGTGCTCTACAATAAATCTGTTGTTACACTGACTGGCAAATGGCCAACTTTGATGGGGAGCTGTGAGCTTAATGAAGTTGTAAGCACAGGGACAAAAGTGATTTAAATGCCTTGTGCATATGAACAGCAAACAAGCCGTACAGAGTGCTAAACTATGAAAAGATCGGAAAACAAATACACTACATGTTACCAGCAAACTGTGAATCTTTCTGTCCCTTGAGGCAATGTAATGCATTGACGGAACTGTTTGGTATTAAATTAACCATGGATTCTTCTCCTATGCTAAGCAGAATGACGCAGATGGATGCCTGCCAATATATGGAATTTATACTCTATACCCCAGACTTGGTTATAAGATAAAAAATGTTTTCATCCATACAGTTGGTATATTGATGTTAGTACATTTACATTTTGTATCATTGAGATAAAAAGCCTATGAAGCACAGGTTTGGTTGCCACCTGGCTGGTATTTTACAAGCCTAGCCGTTAAAATACCAGTTAAGCCCAGGGCTGTATTACAAATTCGGCTGCCACTAAGTTCACAACCTCTGGTTTGCTCCTGGCCTGCCTCTGATCCGCCCCCAGCCAGCCCCTTTCTAACTACAATACTTATTAAAACCGCTTCTGATTCCACGCTCCACGACTTGGCTCCACTCCCTCAATGTCACCCCCCTCTCTTACATCACTGGCTTGCCCATCACGTCACAATCCTCCCCCTTGAGAACCTGCCTCCCCCAACCCTGGTCAGTAGAAGTTTCCCAAAAAGGTGGCAACCCTAAGCACAAGCATGCTAAAATGGTTGCAAGGTTGCGTGTGTACTGACATTCTTCATTTACGGTATTTGCGGCAAACAAGTACCTTGCACTTCTGTATAATTGTGCTAATCTTCTAATGTGCCAGTCTGTCTGCCCTCCCTCTTCAAATGCTTTGTGAGAAACTACGTATGGCTATTATTGCTATGGGAGCCTAGAGCTATCACCACCCAGGATGGCAGAGTTCCTGCAGAAGATTGCCTTAACAGGCGCTAAAGACTTGTGAAAATAGGATACTAAAGTTGTTTTAGACACATGCATCAGACGAGATAAATTTCCAACTCACAAAACTAGCTGCAACTTGTACCTGATTCATTTTGACACATCCCATTTAATTGCAGCAGATGCAACTCTGCATGCAGCTGCAATGATGCTGAAATTCTTGCGAAAATAGAAACTTTTTGATGACTTTCAGATGAAATTCCAATCTTTACATCTCTATTATATATGAGATAGCATACCATATACAGTATAGAATATCATACCCTACCTTCATTTTCAGATTTTTAAAGTTGGGGTCCCCAACCTTTTTTTTACCTGTGAGCCATATTCAGATGTAAAAAAAAGTTGGGGAGCAACACAAACATACATATGTTGCTGGGTGGCACAAAATAAGTGATGTGACTGGTAGCCCCCCGTGTGGACTGGCAGCCTACAGGGGGCTCTGTTTGGCAGTACATCTGTGTTTTATGCAGTCAAAACTTGCTTCCAAGCCTGGAATTAAAAAATAGGCTCCTGCTTTGAGGCCACTGGGAGCAACAAACAAGGGTTTGGAGAGCATCATGTTGCTCAGCCATTGGTTATGGATCACTGTTCTAAAATGATGAGAAAATCTAAAGATAGCTGAAGAGCTCTTACTAAGACTGAAGCAGCATACAAATTCCATTTAGGGTCTTATCCACTGTTTAGAGGTCCGAGTATGCAACCTTAGCAGAGATATACATTTTGCCTAGTTAAATGTACTAAGACTAATTCTACCATAAAGAAGCCATACCATTTTTAAAAAAAGAACATTTATGGAAACCAGAATAAATGATGAGGCAATAATCATTATACCCTACTACAGACAGCTTTCCCTTGAAATAAAAAAAAAAAAAAAAAAAAATATATATATATATATATATATATTGGAAAGAGAAATGTGCAATATATATACATTAAGATACAGCTGACGCATTTTTATTGATCAGTCTGGCACACACTGTTCCCTATTCCCCTCTGTGGAGAACAAGATGAGACTGTGGAGAACAAGATGGCCGGATGCATTAATAAAGCTTGTTCTATCTGTTATTTTTTTTCCAAGTTGAAGCAGTATGGCCTGGTGTTTCTGTGATGTGGTTTGGAAATTGAAGGTTTCAGGTAAAGAACCTTATCCCCTCTACAAGATTGTTTATACAAAGAACAGCACTCAGAGGAATTAAAGAATTGAATACACTGTCCCACATTCCTCTAAACACAAATACCCAATTCATGGGATACATAAAACTTCTGTTGTTTTAAAAACATTAGCAGAACAAATGACAATAATGTCAATAGAAATTCATGACTAGTAAGCACTTTGATACAGATGCCCTTTTGCAGCACCAACACAAATGGCTGGGATTCAAATCTGCGCTCCCTTCTTCATGAAATATACAATGCTCCACTTTCAGCCCATTTGCTCTATGAAAGCAAGGCACCTATTTATGTTACTGTATTTTAATGCTATAATGATTGCTCAGGGCTGATCCTATCAAATGTGGGGCCCAATTGGGACCATGTTGGCGGGGCCCCTAGACAAAGTGTTGCTGGCTACTGACACACCAAGTATTTAGGAAAATAAGGGCATACAGGCACAAAATAGAAAGGAAAGGGGCAGACAAGGTAAGAGAGTGAGAGGGATGAAATAGGGGCACATAATAGGGGCACACAGGGTAAGAGAGAGAGAGGGAGGAAATAGGAGAGTGGACTGGGCCAATTAGTTTTGGGCAGGCTGGGCCGATTCAGCTTGGGAGCAGGCAGGGCCTATCAAGGTTGGAGGAAAGCTGGGCCTATGAGAGTTGGGGGCAGGCTAGACCTATGAAGTTGGGGGATAGGCTGGCTTATCAGAGTTGGGGGTGGGCTGGACCTATGGATTTGGGGATGGGCTGGACTCTCAAAGTTGGGGGCAGGCCAGGCAGCATCATGTGCTGAGGGAAATATTATCTGTGCTGCCCTGTGGTGCGGGGCCCCCAGAGGTGCGGGGCCCTATTGGGCCTAATTGGTCCAATAGGCCTAAGGCCGGCCCAGATTGTTGTTGTTTGGTAGAAACAGTAGCTCTTTAAGAACTGCCAAACAATTTGAGAAATCTTCATCTGCTTTTAATTTGTGCACTAAAATGATAGCTACCTTCTGCTACAGATGCCACACAAGAAGAAGGGTGGATGGTGCCTTGGTTAATAGTTCTCCCTTTAATAACACTGACGTAATAACACAGTAAGCCTAAAATACAAAAGACAATAATAACAATGCACACAAGAATTTATAGCCTCACCGTGGATGTAAAAGTTTGCATTATATGCGTTTCTTTATATGAAAAAAGTCAGTTGAGTGTTAATGGTGCACTTAATAAGAATACAAAACAATTGAACTAAGGAAATAATTGCAAATAGTTTCAACAGGGATTAAGATAGACATGCGCCCTCCGAGCAGCAGATGTTATGGTTTTAAAAGAGCTCTTTTATTGATAAATATGATGTAATTAGGCTGATGATCTCTAAACAATCACATAGCTATAATAAAAGAACAATTTACACCACAACGAGGCAAAGAACAATGTTACTACTTGAAAGAAAAACAATGGTTATTTATGCAAGATTTCAAATAATATTTCTCAGAACTTAAGCATTATACCATTACTCCAAAACACTTGTGGGTATAAAAGCCCTACACAGTTTGCTGTTAGATTACACATGGAATGACTAGGTTGCTGAATTTAGTCCTTTTCAGCCAAACTAACAGGCTCTTGATTTTTGGGCCCCACACAACCTGTGGTAGGGCTGGCAGCAATGCTGGAAAACTTTTAGGATCTGGGCATCATAAACAGAGATCAATGAGGGCACAGTATGCTACACTCAACAGTATTCCCTCGGAAGGACAATTTAAAGGGAGGCTGTACTAAGAGACTGAAGGGGTTATGAAACAGCAAGTGCAATTCCAAGTTTAGTAACTCATAACATTCAATAACTAAGCATCATCTTTTTTTGCTGGAAGGTAATTAGCTTGTTTCTTGCTTTTGGTTATTAGACCCTGGAGCAAACTATGAGCTTGTTTTAACATTACCGTCTGAATGCTTTAATGTTGAGGGTAATTAGCTCATATATCCACAATGGAATCTTTGCTTCATTGATCTCCACATTTTACTAGATATGTATATCCATATGTAAAGACTATGATATTTTTATTAATATATATGTGATTGTTTAGCTTTTACTTTGTCAGTATCATTTTAAGAATCAAATCAACTCATTCAAGTGGTTTCTTCTATTTAAGAAGAGATCATTAGCAAGAAAGGGTTAGTAAGAGGGTTACCCTATACTAGGGGGCTCATATATCAAATTTGAATTTTTACTAAGATACACATTTTTCTAGTGTTGTGGAACTGCTACACCTATGGGACCACACAGCGATCTAAAGGTACAACTTTATTTTTCTTTTGGGATTTAGTTACTATTTCATTATTGTCTTTCACTTGTTTCCTATAAATCCTTGTATGAATCCTCATACAAATGCCTCAGAAAAATAGTTTTCAAGAGTTAAAAATCATAGGGCAAAGAAATGTAATTTGTAAACCATAAAAATGGTTGTAAAACTGCAATTAAATCAGGCCAGATGGAAAATGAACTGCAAATCCAACTATCCAAAACTTTTTTGCATTCAACAGTAAAAGAATGAAACCCATGAGTCTAGGAAAAAAAATTAAAAGACATTACATTTTTTATAGCAGATAATTTGAAAAATGATGTGCTGAAGTCTTTTTCTTACAGTATAAATTATGGATCTCTGTTAGTACTTACAGAGTAGCAGTACACAAAGCTTACTTTTATTTAAACACTAACTGTGGTCTTTAGGCCGAAATAATGCAAAAGACGTTCCTGGCCTAGATAGTATTTATTAATCCATGTGGCAGTAATTCATACTCATTTCAGGGCTCAAGGCACTTAATAGTGGGCTGGCCTTTATTGATATAGTGCCTTGATGCTCAGAAGTGTAATGCTTGATGCAAGTACATTATATGCCCAAACGTATGTGGACATCCACCTATCCAACTCAGTCCATACCCAAAGGTAGATATATGAAGTCCTCTCTAAAAGATGTTAAAACTGTATTTACCCTCCACTCTTCTGGAAAGGTTTTCGACTAAACTGGATTAAAATGGAGCACTGATGTTGGGTGATCTGTTCCATTTCATCTCACAAATGTTCGATTACGTCGGGCTGGGACTGTGCAGGCCAGTAAAGTATTTCCACTTCATGTAAAGCCAAAATGCTCAGCTTCTTACACCTGTTAAACATTCTCTCCTTACAAATAGGTCACACCACCAGACCTTAGACTTATACTGAATCAGTGAAGGCTAGGAAGGGCACACAAGCCACAGTCTCAGCTGCAAATCCTTTATTTAATACAACATGTTTCAGAACGCATGGATCCTTTTTTCTGTACTTGAAAAGAGATCCATGCGGACCGAAACATGTTGTATTAAATAAAAAATTTGCAGTGGCTTGTGTGCCCCTTCCTACCCTTCGTTGATTCAGTATAAGTATTTCCACGTCCATGTATTGCAATCCAATGCTACATAGACTTTACTTTATACATGGAGGTTATTATCCTGTTGAAACAGCAAAGAGTCTTCCCTATTGCCACAAAGTAGGAAGAGTATTTGGTGTAGTGGCAGTTGTGTTCTTAACTATGGGCATAGTTTAATAGCCAATTTCAATAACCAGATGGGCTATCTACATACTTTTGGCCATATAGTATATGTTACAGCAGTGATCCCCAACCAGTAGCTCGTGAGCAACATGTTGCTCTCCAACCCCTTGGATGTTGCTCCCAGTGGCCTCAAAGCAGGAGCTTATTTTTGAATTCCAGGCTTGGAGGCAAGTTTTGGTTGTATAAAAACCAGATGTACTGCCAAACAGAGCCTCAATGTATCTTGATAATCCACATAGGGACTACCAAATGGCCAATCACAGCACTTATTTGGCACCCCAAGAACATTTTTCATGCATGTGTTGCTCCCCAACTCCTTTTACTTCTGAATGTTGCTCACGGGTTCAAAAGGTTGGGGATCTCTGTGTTACAGTAATACAAGTCTACTAACTAAGTGTAAATGCCTAACCACAAATGGATCCCCAATTTTCATCCCAATTGCACCTGGACGCCATATAACTACTGGAAACTATTTTCTTTGATCCTATGTTTAAGGGAGTTATTTACTAAAACTCGATAATATCTCATTGTTTCAATAAAAAAAAACTTGCCCAAACTCCCATTTCCGATTTTGCCTTATTAGTTAATAAAATTTGATAAAAGAGAGTGAAAATCCAAATTATGTGATTTTTTTCTAACTTTTTTCCCAAATCACTAGATTTTTGTGGGTTTTCGCCCAAAAAACCCTGAATTCTTTGAAATATGGGGCTAAACCCAGCACAAACCATAAACCACAATATCTTTAAATTGGGATGGGGACATCTCCCATTGACTTATACATGACCGCAACAAGTCTGAGGGATTTTTTCCGCATCGGGGGATATAATAAATATCAAAAAATTTTAGGTTTTTTTTCCCACAATTTTTTTTCTAAATTCCATTAGTTTTTGCCCCAAAAAGCCAGACCGGAAAAAAAAATCAAGGTTTAGTAATTAACCCCCTTAAAGTTGGTGAAATAAAATGTGACTGAGCATTAACATTTGTAAAAATGCTGTATTTACTCACTCATTCCTACAGTAGTTGTTTCCTTCTTAAAAAATAGGGAATTTGGCAAGGGATGCACAAACTTTTGCTTTTAACTGTGTTGAACCTTTGAACTGTGTTTAACCTTTGCTCAACATGGTCACAATCAATATTAAAAAAATCCTACATTTTTACATACACTTAGGGGCAGATTCACTAAGGGTCGAATTTCGAAGTTAAAAATACTTCGAAATTCGACCCTCGAATTGAAATCCTTCGACTTCGAATATCGAAGTCGAAGGATTTAGCGCTAAACGTTCGTTCGATCGATCGAAGGATTTTACGTTCGATCGAACGATTAAATCCTTCGAATCGAACGATTCGAAGGATTTTAATCCAACGATCAAAGGAAAATCCTTCGATCAAAAAAAGGTTAGCAAACCTATGGGGACCTTCCCCATAGGCTAACATTGACTTCGGTAGGTTTTATCTGCCGAAGTAGGGGGTCGAAGTTTTTTTTAAAGGGAAAGTACTTCGACTATCGAATGGTCGAATAGTCGAACGATTTTTCGTTCGAAATGTTCGAATCGAAGTCGAAGGTCGTAGTCGAAGGTCGAAGTAGCCCATTCGATGGTCGAAGTACCCAAAAAATACTTCGAAATTCGAAGTATTTTTCATTCGAATCCTTCACTCGAGCTTAGTGAATCGGCCCCTTAATTATTTTGTCTTCCCCTAAACTAGCCCCTCTCTCTTCCTATAAATGGAAAAATGTATTTTGTTATACTACTTACTGCTCTTGAAACCGTGACCAGAAGTGAGACAGGAAAAAAAATCATGTTTATTGTTAGTAACCAAAACCATAGATGTGAACAGGCAAGATCAACTCAGGTCCTATTCATTTAGGTCATTTAAAGTACATACTGCCAAAAAGTATAAACTTTAAACTCCTTTGCATGGGGCCTACAAATGTAATATTCTTAGACATTCAGGGGCAGATTTATTAAGGGTCCAATTTTGAGAGTTAAAAAACCCTCAAAGTAAAATCCGTCTAATTCAAATATCGAATTCGAAGGATTTTAGTGCCAAACTAATTTAAAAAAATCGAATAAAAATTGTTCGTTCGAACGATAAAATCCTTCAAATCGAACGATTTTAAGCGATTGATCGAAGGATTTTTATTCAACCCAAAAAAAAACTTAGAAAAGTGCTGGGGAAGGTCTCCATTGGACTTCAGTAGGTTTAAAGTGGCGAAGTATGAAGTCGAAGTTTTAAGAGACAGTACTTCAATTATCGAATGGTAGAACGTTTTTTACTTCGAAACGTTCGATTCATTCGATTCGATGGAATTCGATCAAATTTGACCAATTCGATGGTCGAAGTACCCAAAAAAATACTTCGAAATTCGAATATTTTTTTATTTGAATTATTCACTCAAGCTTAAATCTGCCCCTCACTTGTTTGTATTTTTTTTATTCAACAAGGAAATACAGTTTCACAGGATCCTAAAAATGATGGACCTGTTGGTCTGACATATGTAGTAGAGACAATACAGTATTTGAAGGACTGCTGAGAAATCATATTCACAACTATGTTTTGTAGAATTATAGCATTAAAGCAGCCACTATGGATTTGTGAGACATGTGTAGCATTGATATGGTTAGGGATAAGAACTGTATACCTTTGACGTTTTGAAATTCGTTCCTGATGAAGAATCCTTTGGACTGATCACCTTCATAGCTGAAATAAAAGTGTTTTTTTTTCCATTAGATGTATGTGAGGTTCCTATTTATACTTAAAATGTTCTTAAATGTCACATCCTCAATAAATAGTTCTGGAGCACTGCCAGCCCTGTGACTCCTGGACATATGGTTGCGTCAATCATTCAACACTTTGTTGTGTTTTTTTCCTGTGTGACACAATCAACGCTGAGACAGCATTGACTGTTGGTGTGTACTGGGCCCCCTTACTTTCAATCATTCATAAAAGTCACATTATATAAACATTCTTAAATTAGATGTTAGCAGATATGGCCTGTGTTAACTTTGTAAAGACTTATTATAGCATTACATAAATAAATCCTGTATAAACATATGGTATAAGGGTCATGGAAACAAATCATGTGCATGGAGAGACTATTTGTTGGAAGATGAGCACAGTGAGCACAAATCAGTGGTTCATTGTTTTAATTGCACTACAGTTATGATAGGTGCCCTGAACTGTTTTTTTCTGCATATGATTCAATCAATTAATACTGTAGAATGGCACAAAATAACTTGTTTACATTTGGTCATCAGGTCACAAAAAGGAACTACATTTAATGCAAAGAAAGGTGCCATTGAATATGTTACTTTTGTATAATACGATGCAACGGAAACATGAAGAAACAAGTTGGATTGTGGAATATACAAGCTGAGCCAATGTGACTAATTCAGCATTTAATCTACATTTAGAGAAAATATTTACAGTACACAAAGTTGTGGAATGCACTCCCTGAAGATGTACTGGCTGACATTATTTTGAGAATAAGCTGGATACCTTTTCTCAGGAAGAGCAGATTACCGGTTTAAGGCAAAACAGAATGTTTCTGAGTCTTTTTCTTTTGCCTGTGTGAATTAACCAGCAGGTAAATACGCCAGCAACTGGACTATTTGGACACATCATTTTTCAACTTCAGTAACTAAGCAACCTCTGCTAGAGTTTGTGCTAGGCAGCAAATAAATGATTCACTGAAATTATTATAGTATTTTGTTTGTTTTACATATAATATTGTTCATAAAAAAGTATCTTCTCCCCATAAAAAAAGTTGAAATACTGTCTTGGCTTATCCTCTACCCCCTTGTTGAACAAGAGTTCAAGGAATAGTGCATATGTTGAACACACTTTTTGCCTATGGTTTAAATCATGAAAAATCTATATTTTAACAAAATATTAACTTAAAGGGGTCATTCACCTTTTAGTTACCTTTTAGTATGTTGCAGAATGGCTAATTCTAAGCAACTTTTCAAATGGTCTTCACTGTTTATTTTATATAGTTTTTTTATTATTTGCCTTCTTCTTCTGACTCTTTCCAGCTTTCAAATAGGGGGGTCACCGACCCCCCTATTTGAATCAATGCATGGTCTCTCCTGTCTCTTATTTAAATCAATGCATGGTTACTAGGGTAATTTGGACCATAGCAACAAGATTGTTGAAACTGCAACCTGGAGAGCTGCTAAATAAAAAGCTAAATAACTCAAAAACTACAAATATTATAAATGAAAACCAAGCACAGATTGTCTCAGTTTATCACTCTCTACATCATACTAAAAGTAGTTTTGGGCCCCATTGTGCAGACATAATACAGGTATTATTGCTCCGGAATGCTCAGGGTACTCCACATAATGGATCTTTCCGTAATTTGGATCTTAATGGCCTAAGTCTACTAGAAAATCATGTAAATAAACCCAACAGGCTGGTGCTGCTTCCAATAAGGATTAATTACATCTTAGCTTGGATGCAGTATAAGGTACTGTATTTGAGTACTTAAATATTTCCCCCCAAGACAAATTGGGGAGGCTTTAGATGGAGTTTTTCACCTTACTCTGGATCAACGAATGGTTGCAGGCTCACTTAGAAAACAGAAGTTGAACTTAAACAGAAGTTTTTTTTCAACCTCATCTACGTCATGCTTTTCTGATGTACATAGAAACAGCAGCATATTTTTTTAATCTTGTTCGACTAGTTCCAACTGCAAAGAAATTACCTGAGAAAAGTAACAAAGCAAATAAAGCTGAAGTTTAAAGGACACAGCACACCAGTCTCGGTGAGGTCTGTGCTTCTTGTGCTTACAGGCAGTCTCCATCACATTCATTGATAAATATCCGGTCTGTAGCCTGCCTATGGGCAGATACCCGGTTAAGGTAAAACACTTTTATGCAGGCTGCAGTCATAGCGGCATTATTTGGTTGGACTTATTCTCTCCTGGAGACACACTGCATTGGATAATGCACAAAATACCTAACTTGAAGGAACAGTAACATCAAAAAAATTGTTTTAAAGTAATACAAATATAATGCAGTGTTGCCCTACACTGGTAAAACTGCTGTTTTTGCTTCAGAAACAATACTATTGTTTATATAAATAAGCTGCTGTGTAGCAATGGGGGCAGCCATTCAAAGGAGAAAAGACTCAGGTTACACAGCAGATAAGCTCTGTAGAACATAATGGTGTTATCTGTTACCCACTATATAACCTGTGCCATATAGCCTTTAATCAATTTCCGCCATTGCTAATCAGCAGTTTGTTTATATGAACTATAGTAGTGTTTTGCAGCAAACAGATCAGTTTTACCAGTGCAGAGCAACACTACATGATGTTTTTGTTACTTTAAAACACTTTAATTTGTTGATGTTACTGTTCCTTTACGGGCAGATTTAACAAAATGTGAAATTAGAGATCCCCACAGAAAAATTCACCCACTTTCTATTTATCTATATGGGATTTTTAGAAGCGTATTTATAGGAATAGATAGAAAGTGGGTGAATTTTTCTGTGGGGAGCTCTAATTTCACATGTTGATAAATCTGTCCCTAACTATATTACCTAATACAGGTGTTGCAGTACAGCCCACAGTGCATCACCATGTACTTTACCACAAAATGTTGCTCAGCAACAATAGCTGCTTGGTACCTGATTACAGACTAGTACAGATCACACTGAACGGTTTCACCAACCAGATATTAGAAAGAACTGCTTTCCAGAAATAAATACATGTAATGGTGGAGCCCACTGCTTTCCACTGTAAGAACTTCACAACATATCCTGGAAGGGTTACACCCGACTCCTCAGCCTTGTACAGGTTAAACTGCATGCTCCTATAGCAGTCCTGTACAGATTACACATCTCAACAGCACAAATTTGGATTTATTCTGCAACCCACCCCAGTAGTACTGTAAAGGCCATGCACATTACCCCCAGTAGTAGTTCCAGCAATAACTTGCATACTTGCATGTCACACATCTTTTACAGCTCTATACATATTTTAGGGCAGTATACCTG
Organism: Xenopus laevis; assembly: GCF_017654675.1. NCBI lineage: Eukaryota > Metazoa > Chordata > Amphibia > Anura > Pipidae > Xenopus > Xenopus laevis. The sequence continues at coordinate 41,649,895 of NC_054381.1, forward strand.
TATGGATTACACTATGCACCGCTCCCTGTACAGGTTACACTACATTCCCCTAGCAGCCCTATACATGTTACACAGCACCCCCTGAGCAGTCCCCTGTACATTACACCACATTCCTCCAGCAGTGATGTACAGGCCACAGCATGCTCCTGACAAGTCCAGCACAGAATAAATCCAAATTTTTGCTGTTGAGATGTGTAATCTGTACAGGACTGCTATAGGAGCATGCAGTTTAACCTGTACAAGGCTGAGGAGTCGGGTGTAACCCTTCCAGGATATGTTGTGAAGTTCTTACAGTGGAAAGCAGTGGGCTCCACCATTACATGTATTTATTTCTGGAAAGCAGTTCTTTCTAATATCTGGTTGGTGAAACCGTTCAGTGTGATCTGTACTAGTCTGTAATCAGGTACCAAGCAGCTATTGTTGCTGAGCAACATTTTGTGGTAAAGTACATGGTCCAGCACAGACTGCCCTGCACTATCCCTTTATAAATGAAACCCTGCACACTTGGCAGGATCTGGCACTTTATCATGCTCTGCAACCTGGCAGAACTGGCTCAGAGTCTTTGCCCAGTTACCAACAGGTACTGAAACACTGAGCATTCCCCAGTCATTCATTACTGGAGTTAAATGGGAACTACTATAAAAATTAAATTTGCAATCTGTTGCTGTTCTTGCAGCTTTGTGTCAATTGGTAATTTTGAAAGACAGCTAGTTTTAACACAATGGGGCAGATTCACTAAAGGGCAAGGTGGCTAATGCTAGCGACATTTTGCCAGAAATCCCATCCGCAGGGACATGGCCAATTTACTAACAGGTTTAAATGACAATTCGCTAGCGAAGCCGACCGTCGCTGGAGTTCGTTCACACTCTATTGCCAGGTGACTTTTCGCTCTGGCGAAGTCGTTATTTCCGCAAATTCAGCAAAGTGTGAATTTTACTGAACGTTACCTCTATCGCCAGAGTTGACTTCGCCAGGCGAATTGCTAAAATGAAGCTACATTTTCCTCAATCTTATGTCAGTTACATCATAGCATGTCTGCTAGAAATGCATTAAAGTTGTAAATAAAAAGTGGCCGCTTCAAGCATTTGCACCAACATCTCTAATAAAGATGTCCATATGACTCAAATGTACCCACCATATTCAAATTTTGCTAAGCAGAAGCGATTGCTAGCATCATTTCGATTTGAAGCACTTGCACTGCCGAAGTGATGCTAGCGGAAAAAGTCGCCAGCGTTCTGCCCTGCCCCCAGGACACAACTTGGCATTTTAGTGAGTTAGCATAGTGGTAACGAATTTTGCCTGGCGAAGTGTTCTCTGGCAATAATTCGCCCTTTAGTGAATCTGCCCCATTGTCTTGGCAAAAAGAGTATATTGGCCCTAACCTAAGCTGTCAGTCCGCTCCTGTGAGTAAGGGACAGATCGTTGAGAGAGGTGATAGGAAAGAATAACTTGATTATTCAGGTCTGGACTGGGACTCAAAATAGACTCAAACAGCATTTCAGGTACACAAACATCTCTCCCACTAAATAGTGAATGTCTATGACCACTTACAGCAGCCCCTCTGGCATCTGTCAGAACCCACAGTCCTGGCATGTGATTATTTAAGAAATGGAACAGAATTCTTAAGTGGTTGAGAAAGTTTCTTATTGCAGTGAACATACATATTTTTATAGTTGTGACCTTCGCTGAAATGAGGAGCCGCATTAGTGAAACCCTGACACTATTATGTGAATCACAGAAGGAACACGTGCCAGTGGCATTATCAGGGCCGGATTTAAATAGTGGGCGCCCCTAGGCCCACTGGCGTTCGCTGCCCCTGTCCCCTCCCCTTTATTCTTGCAAATTTTCATCATCTGGACTGGCGCAAAGGGGATTGGCGCACGGGAAATTTAAAAAATGATTGTATCTCCAGTGATTTTGAACCAATGTGGGTGTGGTTGGGCAGTATGCCGCCCCCCTAAAATCCTGCCGCCCTAGGCCCGGGCCTAGGGGGCCTTTCCACAAATCCGGGCCTGGGCATTATACATTCAGTAGGGCAGTGTGTTCTCCCGGCACACGCCAAACCCAGACTAGCTCGTCAGACTGTCAGATGGTGCAGCACAATTTGCAGCACTGCTCCAGAGGTCTCCTCGGCTCCAGGCGAGGCCATTGCACAGGGTGATGCAGGGTTGGGTGCAGCTGCTCACCCGCAATACTATGCCTTCAATCAATATTATGACGTCGTTTCCAGACACTTTGGAACTGGATGAGCGCCCAAACACAGGATTTTTATAGGCGATGACTGGATACTATTGGCTCTATATATCATAAATGTGCAGCAACATACTGTTCTTCTAATCCAGTTGCCAGTCAAAGAGACAAGCTGCACCCCCATGCATTCCTGCACATGTACTCTACCCTCCCCTCCAGCAAACGAAACACTGCGCGCTAGCTGAAGTCCTTTATTTCACCCTGCTCACTCCAGTCACTTGGTACGACCCTCACCACCCCCAGTTCCGTCAAGAATAGTTCCACTGGAAAGTCCCACTGCATGCATACTGGGGGGGGCAGCATTGCAACCTTCACTTCAAATCCTCTACCCAGGTCTCATCTAGCGCTGCGGAGTGGGCGGGACCCGGGCAGGTAGAGGCGCTAGACACTCCCCTACGTGACTTCAAACCCTCCCGCCCACATTTTGGTCACATGGCTGTGGCATCACGACCTCCTGAAAGCCACTCTAGTCTAGCATCCAGTGAGAGTTTACATGTGTCGCTTCCTCCCCTCTCTCGTTGAGCTCACACAGGCTGACTGTACATTGGAGATTGGAGCGGCCGCTGAGTGGACTAGAGGCAGGTTGGGAGGTGCCACTTACATACCGGGGAGCGGCTGGAGAAGGACTGGGGGCCAGGCACGGCGGGCTGTGGAGAGACAGAGGTGAGTGCTGCTGTCAGTGACCGGGAACACTATGATTTGTGCCCTGTACGCCAGTGGGAGGAGGAGGAGCCGCAGACATGTGCAGTATAGAGAGGCTTAGTGGCTGCATCAAGTATGTCTGCACTGTGAGCTCTGTGTGTGTGTGTGAGAGAGACAACCCTGCTGTGTCCCCTCATGTCACATGGGAGCCCTCCAGCAGCTGAGCAGCAAGTTCCGCTCTGAGAGAAGCAGCAATGTCTGTGCCAAAATATTTCACTATATCATTTCACTATATCATTTCACTATATCAGTGTTTCACTATATCATTATTTCACTATATCATTATTTCACTACATCAGTATTTTACTCTATCATTATTTCACTATATCAGTGTTTCACTATATCAGTGTTTCACTATATCATTGTTTCACTATATCATTATTTTACTATATCATTATTTCACTATATCAGTGTTTCACTATATCAGTGTTTCACTATATCATTGTTTCACTATATCATTGTTTTACTATATCATTATTTCACTATATCATTATTTCACTATATCATTATTTCACTATATCATTATTTTACTATATCATTATTTTACTATATCATTTTTTCACTATATCAGTGTTTCACTATATCATTATTTCACTATATCAGTGTTTCACTATATCATTATTTCACTATATCAGTGTTTCACTATATCAGTATTTCACTATATCATTATTTCACTATATCGGTGTTTCACTATATCGGCGTTTCACTATATCGGCGTTTCACTATATCGGCGTTTCACTATATCGGCGTGTCACTATATCGGCGTGTCACTGTATCGGCGTTTCACTGTATCGGCGTGTCACTGTACCGGTGTGTCACTGTATCGGCGTTTCACTGTATCGGTGTTTCACTGTATCGGTGTGTCACTGTATCGGTGTTTCACTGTATCGGTGTGTCACTGTATCGGTGTTTCACTGTATCGGCGTGTCACTGTATCGGCGTTTCACTGTATCGGCGTTTCACTGTATCGGCGTTTCACTGTATCGGCGTGTCACTGTATCGGTGTGTCACTGTATCGGTGTGTCACTGTATCGGTGTTTCACTGTATCGGTGTTTCACTGTATCGGTGTTTCACTATATCATTATTTCACTATATCATTATTTCACTATATTAGTGATGTCCAACCCGCGGCCCCCCTGCTGCTTTTGAATTGCAAGGGGGGGGGGTACAGTAGAGAAATATGTCTGTCTGACAACTCGTGTGCCTTGCATCAGCCTATTACTGTTCCTCTGGATGTGTATGTGCCTATTACTGAGCATGAGTATATGTCTGTAGGACTTGTGTCTGTAGGACTTGCCCCTTATCTAACAAGTGCACACATTTCCCCCAGCCATATAAGCACATATGCCTCCTGTATCTCTCTACTGATAAATCGCAGAGAACTACAGATGCGCCACATTTCTGTGTCTGTGCGGAGCCCTGTCCCCTATGACTCTGGATATTGTGCTATTGTCTTAGGGAAGCCACAGTCTGGCCCACAATAAGGACACAGAAAGCTTTTTTATATTTATATATGCTTTATTTTATTTATTAAACTGCCTAAGATCTCCATGAGAAGTACAAGTATGGGATCTGTTATCTAGAATACTTGCAACTTGGGCTTTTCCAGATAAGAGATATTTACATAATTTGTATCACCATACTTTTAAGGGTATGGACACACGGGCAGATACGGATCGACAATCTCCCCAAACTGCATTCTCGTCCCTACCTTCACGTCGGCTATAATGAAAGATCGCCAGCGGGATGGCACTCGCAGCACTTCGTTTTCCAAAGTTGCCTCATGAGGAAACTTCGGGCACCTTTGGAAAACAAAGCGCCACAAGTGCCATCCCGCCGGCGATTTTTCATTATAGCCAGCGGGAAGTTAGGGGAAGGCAGATTGTCGCCCCGAAGAAGAGCCGATTTGTTGCTGGGGCGAATAATCTCCCCGAATCTGCCTGTGTGTCCTTACCCTAAGTCTACTAAAAAATCATTGAAACATCAAATAAACCCACAAGGATTGTTTTATCAATAAGAATCCGTTATATCTCAGCTGAGATCAAGAACACAGGTACTGTTTTATTATTACAGAGGAAAAAGGTAATCACTTTTAAAAATGTGAATTATTTGATTAAAATAGAGTCTATGGGAGACGGCCTTCCTGTAATTCACTGCTTTCTGGATAATGGGCTTTTGGATAGTGGATCCTATATTTGTATTATTAAGCCTCCATAGGGATCTTCGTCAGGAGCAAAAACAAACAAACATCCTTGTTCACTGCATATTTCTCATGCTGACACCCAGGTATTAATTCTGTGTACGGAGTGCACCATTTCCCTGGCTATATATATATATATATATATATATATATATATATATATATATATATATATATATATATATATATATATATATATTTAGGTATAGAAGATTGCGGCACTCACAGGGTTTCTTTGTAGCAAACCCACACTGGGTTCTCTTCGTCAGGAGTATTGTTTGTTGCATACTCCTGACGAAGAACCCCGAGCGGGTTCGAAACGTTGATCCAAATAAAGAATTTTTTGTTTTTGCTACAAAGAAACCCTGTGAGTGTCGCAATCTTCTATACTTTGTAAAATTTTCTTGCAGGCACCCGGGTAATAACGTGGTTTACGGTGTGCACGATCGTGTTCCAAATATATATATATACTGTAAGTGTGTGTGTGTGTGCTGGGACTCCTGGTGTTGGAGAAATAGATAACATTGTGGTGTCAGTGCAGTTAATAAAAATTATATGACTGTATCTCTGCCCAAATTAGGAACTGCATTAATAATAGCCAATAATATTTTAGGGTGGTATTAAAAAGGAAAATGGTTTTCACTTTTCAGATCTAGCTGACTGCCAGACACGCAGCTTCTTGGCTACTTAAACTGCCTTTCTAGCTTTTTACATTTGAGAGGGAAAATAAGCATTCATAAATGTGCCCCAGTGGAGCTTGCAATCTATACTTACGATATCATTCATATACCTGAAGGGAATTTTTCCATTCCTTTTTGGATCAAGCTTCCCCTTTGTGGTTGAACGTTTGGTTTCCCCCCCCCCCCCTAAGCCCCTAAGCCCATAAGAAGGTTACATAGATCTGAAAATATTGCTGTATCAGTCTTTCAGCCATAGTTCATAATAACATAGGTTTGTGTGTTCATGTTCATCCCAGTCTCAGCCTATGTGTATGGGCTGCAGTTGTTTTCTCTTGGAATCAGATGGCTTCCTTCATGCTATCCTATCCCACTGAAATGGTCCTTTAACCATCACAATCCAGTCATATACAAGCATAGGATCTATTATCCAGAAACCTGTCATCAAGAAAGCTCTGTAATATGGAATGGCTGTCTCCCATAGACTGCATTTTAATTAAATAATTCATGGTTTTCAAAAGTATTTCCTTTTTATCTGTAATAATAAAACAGTACATTGTATTCAATCCTAAACTAGATATAAATAATCCTTATTGGTGTCAAAAAAAATCCTATTGGGTTTATTGTGTAGCTGATTTTTTTTTAGTACAGGTATGGGATCCATTATTGAGAAACCTGTTATCCGGAACGTTCTGAATTACGGAAAGACTGTCTCCCATAGACTCCATTTAATGCAAATAATCCAAATTTTTTGAAATGATTTCCTTTTTCTCTGTAATAATAAAAGAGTACCTTGTATTTGATATAATTAATCCTTATTCGAGGCAAAACCATCTTATTGGGTTTATTTAATGTTCACACGATTTTCTAGTAGACTTAAGGTATGAAGATTAAAATTACAGAAAGATCCATTAACTGGAAAGCCCCAGGTCCTGAACATTCTGGATAACAGGTCCCATAACTGTACACTTAAAGCATGGGGATCCAAATTACAGAAATATCCCTTATCCGGAAAACCCCAGTTCCCGAGCATTCTGGATAACAGGTCCCATACCTGCATTGCTAAGGGTCCTATTCAATTCTCATGCAAAATAGTGATTGCTGTTTTTTTTTCTGACTATTAGGATCCAAATATAGAACCAAAAAGACAGGCCATGTGAAATATGATCAATATCACACGTGTGACTGAGGCCTTTCGTTTTAGAAGCTCCAGCCCTTGGGAATAAAGTAATGGAAGTAATGTCCAAAGCATTTCCTTTCTGGCTCTTAATCATTTTGGATAGAAAAAGGGCCCTGGATTAGACTTGTAGGGAAATGTTTTTGTGGAAAAAGTAAAAAATAAAAGTACTCAGAATCTGCTAGCCACGGACTTGCATAAAGGCCATCAAGCCATTCCAAAACCTGTGAGGATCTATTATCCAAAATGCTTGGGACCTGGGGTTTTCCATTTAAGGCATCTTTTCGTAATTTGGATCACCATTCCTTAAAGGAAAACTATACCCCCAAAATGAACACTTAAGCAACAGATAGTTCATAACATATTAAGTGGCATATTAAAGAATCTTACCAAACTGCAATATATATTTAAGTAAATCTTTCCCTTTTACATCTGTTGCCTTGAGCCACCATTTCGTGATGGTCTGTGTGCTGTCTCAGAGATCACCTGACCAGAAATACTACAACTCTAACTGTAACAGGAAGAAGTGTGGAAGCAAAAGACACAACTCTGTCTGTTAATTGGCTCATGTGACCTAACATGTATGGTTTGTTGGTATGTTTGTGCGTACAGTGAATCCTACGATCCCAGGGGGCGGCCCTTATTTTTTAAAATGGCGATTTTCTATTTATGATTACCCAATGGCACATACTACTAGAAAAGTATATTATTATGAAAATGGTTTATTTACATGAAGTAGGGTTTTACATATGAGCTGTTTTATGCAATATCTTTTTATAGAGACCTACATTGTTTGGGGGGTATAGTTTTCCTTTAAGCCTGCTAAAAATCATTTAGCCAATAAATAAACCCAATAAAATTGTTTTGCCACCAATATGGATTCATGCAGTTTAGCTATGATCAAATTCAAAGAGAAAAAGGGGTTCCCATGCTCTTAGTTGTAGTAGTAGTAGTAGATCATTGGCCTTAGTATATTGTTTATAACTATTTTCAAACCATTTAAAAAAAAAAAAAACTCACCAACAAATCACTCATTTCTACCTGTACTGGTACAAAACTTCATAATCTGAATGACCTTTCAATAAAGAAAGCCTTCCCATGTTTATGACAAAACCTTTCCTCTAGTCTCTATGGATGACTTCTTATCACCTTGCTTACTGTATATTAACCTTGTGTGTATGTGCACATGTAAATCTGTGCTAACATTATGGGGCATATTTATCAAGGGTCGAATTTCGAATTGAAAAACGTCAAAATTCAAAAATACCAACCAAAATTACGTTGACTTTTTTTTGGGACGAATAGGCCAGTTTTTGATCAAATAGGTCCGTATTCGGCCGAATTCTAATCGTACGAATCGAAGGAATAGCGCATTCAATCGAATTAGATTCAAAGTTTTTCCCGAAAAAAAACTTAGTACACTAATTGACTCCAAATAGGTTCTAGGAGGTCCCCCATAGGCTAAAAAAACGATTCGGCAGGTTTTAGATGGCGAATGGTCGAATTTTTAAAGAGACAGTACATGGTAAATTTTGATATTCAAATTTTCGAATAGAATTTGGATTATTCCCTGCCTTCAGGCATGGAGGTAGTGTGCCTACACTCCCTTTATTTAAGTGGTGGTCTAATTAGCAATACATTATACACTGACAAAATCAGACCTCCTAGCTTTGAAAATTTTGCTATATCAGAAAATGTTGGCATTGTATCTTACAGACCACTTTCATGGTCATTAAAGGGAAGAAACTGTTCTCTCAATATGTTGACATTTTAATATAATGCCTTAAAAGAAGTTACAGGCAATAAATGTTATTTAGAAAAAAAAATCATTTATATTGGATAGTATGTCCTTTGAAGCTTTTATGTCCCTTCTACTTATAAAAAAAAAAGATCTATGCTGGTTCATGTGTGTACAGTCACATGCATGGGTGAGCCTATAGAATCGCCCCTTACCCATGTGACCAATCATGGCTCCCCGGGAGCTCCCTCCCAGTCAGTGGCCTCACCAGAAGAGTGCATTGTTTTGGCAAAATAGTGCAACCAGAGGGTGGGCTCTATGGTAAATCTCTGGAAAATGCCTGGAAAAAGTCTTTATTTCTGGTGAACTGTCTGAAATCAACTGAACTGAAAAAAGTGTTGGAAGGAGAACAACCCATTTAAGCACTGAACTTTCAGTTTGAATCCTTTATAGTCTGTGATCAAGTAGCAACAGCACAATGGTGATATCCACCCTCCTGCAGAGGCTCCATGGCAGCTCCAGGTATATTCCATTACAAATAATGCACTGAGCTAACCATGATAGGTCACAATTAGGCTAGTGCTTTGTGTAGTGGTGGAAGGAATGTGCTGATGCTCAGTGGGCAAGCAATGGCTACACACTGTAAAAGTAAGCGTGCCACTGAGCCATCTTCAGACATATGTAAACTGGGTAATTTTGTGTGTAATTTTAAATCCAGCAGTGAGTTAATGAGACATTCTATTTAAATGTTGTATCACATGAGGTTCACTCAGCTCTGAAGAAGTGCCAATAGTAGGGGCACGAAATGCGTAAGCTGCCTGCACAATGTTTGCCACAATATCACGATGTGTGAATAAATTAAGTCACAAATTAAGGTGGACGATGGTCTCTGTTGAGTTTATCCAGTGAGCATAATTGATGAGCATCAATGTGTATGATTTACTGATCGGAGCTGCAGGCTTCAGTGTAATCTCTCTTTTGCTCAAAGTCGCTAGTAACAGACATTCTTTAACATAGTAAAAGTTAACTTCAAGGTCAACCACCCCCTTTCAGAAGCTTTACTAGATATATATATATTAGGGATGCACCAAATCCACTATTTTGGATTCAGCTGAACCCCCGAATCCTTCACAGATTCGGCCGAATACTGAACCGAATTCTAATTTGCATATGCATATTAGGGATGGGAAGGGGGAAAACATTTTTTACTTCCTTGTTTTGTGACAAACAGTAACGCAATTTCCCTGCTCACCCCTAATTTGCATATGCAAATTAGGATTCAGATTCACTTTGGCCAGGCAGACGGATTAGTTGAATCCTGCTAAAAAAGGCCGAATCCTGAACCGAATATATATATATATATATATATATATATATATATATATAATATATATATATAATATATATATATATATATATATATATATATATATATATATATATATAGTGAAGAAACAAACCGCACTCCAAGGACTTGTAAAGTGATCAAACAAAATGGTGTTTTATTCCCAACGTTTTGGCACCCTAACTGGGGCCGTCTTCAGGAGAGTGAATTCAAGTGAAGCCATTTATACAAGCAAAGATGGCGCCAAACTCACAGGTCTGACGTCATCAGATAAGTGTCATGTTCCATATAGAGAATTACGTGTGCCCTATTCAGAGTCTCTCTTAATATCGTACCGTAAAGTGTTCTATGTCAATCAATCTGTGTACTTCTCACAGTATTATCGTGTGCTTATAGTGATTACTGTGCATTTGTATTTGCTTATCCATAAAGAAAATGATCGTAAAATCCAGAACCAGTTACCCCCTTCCTGCGGGACTAGTATAGGGACTCTCTGCGCCAATATCGCCCCTTTGCGTGCAGACACAGACCAGTGAATTTGTGGTTTGTGGTCCCTCCACCCCTTCGTAACCAGCGTTGGACATGAACTCTATGCGGAACAAGCTACCTGTGCACACTTAGTCTACAGGCACGCCCCCGTTGCCATGGGAGTGGCGACGCTGCAATTAAATTTTTATATATATATATATATATATATATATATATATATATATATATATATATATATAATATTCAGTCAAAGTATTTTTTTTTGTTCTTCAAGTGTGAAGGTTTTTGTATTTAATTGGTATAAGTAGATGGTTAATGAGACTGTACCTGAACTATTGGTATACATGCTTGTGATGTGACACCTGCAAGATGTTATGTAGTGCTGCATTCTAGGATTAGAACAGCAGGCGTCACACTAAACACTGCTGCATCTTCAATCTTGGCTTTTACACAGCAATATAGTTTGTCACAGCATTTTCTCTGTTTAATTCAGCCTTGTCTCATTTTGGTAGTGGCACATAGGTCAGGGATGCTGCACAGGATGTTTTCCTTTTTTTTTAAAAAAAAAAAAAAAAGAAATCTACAGTAATTCATAGAATGATGCAACAATGCTGGCAAGAACCATAACATATTCCTGTACAAAACAGTAGCAGAAAATGTGAATAGTTCAGGTTTGGGATCTGTTATCGAGAAACCTGTTATCCAGAAAGCTCCAAATTACGGAAAGGCCGTCTCCCATAGACTCCATTTATCTAAATAATCCACATTTTTAAAAATGATTTCCTTTTTCTCTGTAATAATAAAACAGTACCTTGTACTTGATCCAAACTAAGATATAACTAATCCTTATTGGAAGAAAAACCAGCCTATTGGGTTTATTTAATGTTTAGATGGTTTTCTAGTAGTTATGAAGATCCAAATTATCCGGGAAAAAAGTTTTTGTGTAGATATCATTATATATATATATACTTTTTCCATTTGCCCAGAAAAATGTTCCAGCATGTATCAATCAACACAATAACTGCTGAAGTGAAGTTTAGTTTATGTTGAGTTTGGCCCCTTAAGGGATTTGGTTGAGAATTAGAAGTTGGGAGATGCTTAGGCAATTTTTAAAAAGGCAAAGAATATGTAGAAAAAGCAGGGCCGACCAGCACTTAAAACTAGGGATGCACCGAATCCACTATTTTGGATTCAGCCGAACCCCTGAATCCTTTGCGAGAGATTCAACCGAATCCCAAACCGAATCCGAACCCTAATTTGCATATGCAAATTAGGGATGGGAAGGGGAAAACATTTTTTACTTCCTTGTTTTGTGACAAAAAGTCACGTGATTTTCCTCCCTGCCCCTAATTTACATATGCAAATTAGGATTTGGATTCGTTTGGCCGGGCAGAAGGGTTCGTCCGAATCCTGAACCGAATCCTGGATTCGGTGCATCCCTAACTTAAACGGATCCACAGGACCAGAATAATTCAATTAAAAAGTAATTTTATTTATATATAGTTAAAAATGTATATCTGCATCTCCATCTACACTACACGTTTCGCAACCATCCAGGGTGCTTAGTCATGGGCTCAGAGAGAGAGAGCCCATGACTAAGTACCCTGGGTGGGTGTGAAACGCGTAGGGTTTTATTTTTTACTGGTAATTGAATTTTATTCTGATCCTATTCTTTGCCGTACCGCTCCCTAAAGCTGGGGGTCTGGGGCTGGTGCACCTGGACCACTTTCACTATTCGGTGAGTCATTTTACATTTTATTCTGGAGCACCTTGTTCTTTTCTAACTATTGAAATTTTTAAAAAGGCCCCCGTGAAAAATGTAATAAAGTTGAGGGTGTTTGCCTGGTTACAGGTGTGTGTGCTGGAGGATGTTGGTGTGCCAGGTAATGTGGAGTAGAGACAAGTGAGATTTTAGGTAAAATGTTTTTACTTTTATAAAAAAAAAAAATAGTTTGTTTGCAGATAAAGCTGTGGTTTTTATTGTAGTTAAAACTATTAGCCAGTCTGGTTTAAAAATACTGACATTTTTGTTTCTGTATTAATTTATAAATCTGACCTATGGTCCACTCTACTTGTTATAGGATCGCTTATCTGGAAACCTGTTATACAGAAATCTCCAAATTACAGGAAGGCCATCTCCTATAGATTCCACTATAAACAAATCATTCACATTTAAAAAAAAAAAAATTACTTTTTCTGTCTTTTTTTTATGTAAATGTTTTTTTTTTATGTAAATGTTTTTATTGAGTTTTAAAACCAAAACAGGTAGGAATTTAACAAAAATGCAAAGTTGTAAAATGAGACATCTCCAAACTGGTTATGGAGACTCGAGATATAGAACAGGAATACAATAATGATAACAATTGGAGTGTCTTATTTACATTTTACCAGAGTGAAAGTAAAAATAAAAGTAAAGTAACAAAAACAAGTTCTAAATCTAACAACCTGACAACACTCAGTGAATATTAAGCCCTTTTCTGTCTTAACAAAACAGTACTTTTACTTGTTAGTAACTAAGCTGCATGAATGCATTTTGGAAACAAAGCAATCCTAATAGGTTTATTTCTTGCTTAAAGGAACAGTAATACCAAAAAATTAGTGTTTTAAAGCAATGAAAATGTCATATAGTTTTGCACTGGTAAAACAGATGTGCTTGCTTCAGAAACAACGACTATAGTTCATATAAACAAACTGCTGAGTACCAATGACGGAAATTGAAAAAAGCCTATATGGCACAGGTTAATTAGTGGATAACCGATCACATTACCGTATGTTCTACAAAGCTTATCTGCTATTTGCTGTGTAACCTGAGCCTTTTTCTACATTAACTATGCCAAATTAACTATGCCAAATTTAAGCAACTTTGTAATTGGCTGTCATTTATTTGTTATAGTTTTTTAACTATTTGACTTTTTCTTCTAACTGCATTTTTCAAAAGGTGGTCACTGACCCCAATCTAAAAACAAATGTTCTGTAAGGCTACCAATGTATTTTTATTGCTACTTTTTATGACTTATATTTCTATTCAGGCCTCTCCTATTCATATTCCAGCCTCTTATTAAAATCAATGCATAGTTGATGCTGCTCCCTTTCTCTTAACCTATCTTGAATGTTGAATTTATATATGTAATCACGCTACTATATTTTACTGTGGAATTGCCTGGCATACACATTGCCGTATGTGTTTAATACCAACCCACTACCTCTTGGTATTCCGCCTCTCTGTACCTAACTTATTTTTAATGGTGACACACTGGACTTCTACTAATTTTATCTGTATTTATTAAAAGTTACGTTTTGACACACGCCGTGTATATACACATAACTGAATCTCTGGACGAGGGTGGATGGGAAGGTGCAATTAATTTATTTTCCTACCTCTTTTCTAATATCGATTCAATTACTTGACCTTGCACACCATCCGTTGTTTATTATTTGATGGTAGGTGCTCCCCAACACCACCTACATATTAAGGGAATTTTGACTCTAGCAACCAGATTGCTAAACATTGCAAACTGGAGAGCTGCCAAATATAAAGCCAAATAACTGAAAAACCATGAATAATAAAAAATGAAAACCAATTGCTAATTGTTTCAATATCACTCTCTACATGAGGGATACCCAACCTTTTGAACCCGTGAGCAACATTCAGAAGTAAAAGGAGTTGGAGAGCAACACAAGCATGAAAATGTTCTTGGGGTGCCAAATAAGGGCTGTGATTGGCCATTTAGTAGCCCCTATGTGGATTGTCAACCTACATTGAGACTCTGTTTGGCAGTGCACCTGGTTTTTATGAAACCAAAACTTGCCCCAAGCCTGGAATTCAAAAAAAAAACCTCCTGCTTTGAGGCCACTGGGAGCAACATCCAAGGGGTTGGAAAGCAACATGTTGCTCACGAGCTACTGGTTGGGGATCACTGCTCTACATCATATTAAAAGTTAACTCAAAGGTCGACAACCCCTTTATAAGTTACGGAAAGATCTCTTATCTGGGGAAACAACAGAGTATTCAGATAATAAATCCATTACCTGTACTATTATAATCAACGATACAAATTCTGCACTCATAGGGGCATAGTTTTCCAAAAATCTATCCAGTCGATTGGACAGGTTAAAAATTTGTCGGCTACTGATACTATTTCTGCGTGTATGGTAATATCAATGGGTGACTGTCACTACTATTAGTCGGACATAACTTTCATAGGATTGCTACATGTCAATTAATGGCCAGAACATTGTCTGATTTGTCCTCTTTACTACTTTATATTAATCTGAATGGTTAGTTGCAGGTTGGAAGATTGGAATGGATGTTCGTTCGTCCGACAGGCTATAATCTGCCAGTCTATGGCCAGCTTTAATATGAAGGTGATCCAGAGACTGATCTAATTTTTATCCAGGAGTCAGGAGGGAATTATCTCTCTCTCAGGCAAATTAGAGAAGCTTCTGAAGGGGGTTTTTTTTTGCCTTCCTCTGGATCAACAAGCAGTTAGGCTTTGAATTTGATGGAGGTGAGGTATTATTCACCTTATATTACTAAGTTTCTTTCAATGTTCCGTTCCAGGTAGTAATGTCCAAAAGTACTCGCACACCCTGGCCTTCACAGGAAACAATCCCCTGGTGCACAGCAAATAGAGGAAACGGCAACCTCTCTTTCCAATGGCAACACAAAATCACTGGCACACAGGTAATGCTAGCAGGTTATACCTTGCTTAAGATTTATTGCAGCATGCAACGTTTCTGGGTTACCCCCTTTATCAAGCATGATGAAGCAAGGTATAACCTGCCAGTAATTTTGTGTTGCTGTTCCAGGTAGTGTTACAGTTCAGTGGCAACCCCAGATAATTTATAAACACTGACATAAAATACAGACAGGGTAACTTAATGGGGAGCCTAATGATTCAGAAAAGCACTTGTCCATGCTGGAACAAAACCAATTTGCTACCACTTCAGTAAAATCGTATGTAACTCTGCTGCAAAGAATGTTTCTGCATTTATTATTTATCGGTAATGTTGCCATCGTTTACTTTTAAAGTTCTATGCAATTAATTTATTAGTTACAATTAATTAATAGTTTACTAATTATACATCTTGCCATCTATGCCCTTAGTAATTCTGATGACGTTGCTCTATACAAATGGACTCCATTAATCATTGCAGCACTTTTAATAGATTTAAGCTCTTATGATTTTCCTTATACGGATTACATTATAAATGACAAGGGTGGATTAAAACCGTTTTCTATGTAACGATTAAGCCGAAGCCCTCCTGGATCCTCTTACACGGCAGATGTACTAGGACCATTGCCATTATTTTCAGACTGCACATATATGTGTGTGTGTGATTATATTTCACGTTTATAGACATTTCCGTATTTCTCTTATTTTTATAATAATACAGGTATGAGACCTGTTATCCAGAATGCTCGGGACCTGGGGTTTTCTGTCATTTGGATCTTCATACTTTACGTCTACTAGAAAATCATGTAAAGATGAAATAAACCCAATAGACTGGTTTTGCTTCCAATAAGGATTCATTATATCTTAGCTTGGATCAAGTACAAAGTACTGTTTTATTATTACAGAGAAAAAGGAAATAATTTTCAAAAATTTGGATAAAATGGAGTCTATGCGAGATGGCCTTCCGGTAATTCAGAGCTTTCTGGATTTCCGGATAATGGATCTCATACCATAACAATAAATAATGCAAGCTAATTTGGATTATTTGGATAAAATGTAGTCTATAGCAGATGGCCTTTCTTTAATTTGGAGCTTTTTGGATAACGGGTTTACAGATAACAGACCCCATACCTGTATTTCACTTTATTTTTAATGAACTTTGTTTGTGAGTCCATGTTACAGTCAGGTTAGATTACAGAACTGGTTCTAGTTCTTGGATCCTATGATTCAATGAATTTTACATTGTTATTTTAGCTATGATTTCTCTTTGAAGATCTGCTTTTATTTGTACATTAGCACATAGCAGATTATTACTGTAAGTATTTTGATTATAGCAAAGCGACGCTTGTTATAAGGGAGGTGTAAAAAAAACAGCAGGTGACTGCCATGCTTAAGCTTTTAAGCGGATTGAAAATGCTGCTCTTATAAGGATAATGCATTTTTTCATGCGGTGCATTTAGGGATTGGAATAGTATTTTGAAGTCATGTATCACTGACATTGAAACAGTCTGACATTTTGAAACGTTATATTAATTACTCGTGAGATTATACAGTGGACACCTTTTGCTCTTATTTAAACTCTCGTGGAGAAGTTTTGGGGGAAAACAAGATTTAATAACATTTCTTCTATTAAAGTTATTGTCACTTTTGACTACTTAAAGCAGTGGTCGGCTCGTTAATCGGGCTGGTTGTAAAATTTTGATCAGCACCTTTGAAGGAACCCGAACATCTGCCATTGTTAGTGCTGAATCGTCAGATTCAGGTAGAATTCTATTGTTTCTACCTGTATATCTGATGATTCAGCTCTACACGTGTGTATCTTTTCCAGGAAAGATTGTAATTGTAGCGTGTACGGCCACCTTAAAGGAATTGTTCAGTGTAGAAATAAAACCTGGGTAAATAGATAGGCTTTGCAAAATACATTTTTTTTCTGATGTAGTTAGTTAGGCAAAAATGTAATATATAAAGGCTGGAGTGACTGGATGTCTAACATAATAGCCAGAACACTATTTCCCGCAGCTCACTTGGTTTCCACTGATTGGTTACCAGGCAGTAACCAATGAGTGACTTGATTTGGGGCCACACTTTTGAATCTGAGCTGCATGCTAAGGATCAATTGCAAACTCACTAAACAGTTATGTCCCATGTGGCCCCCCTTAAAGGGGTTGTTCATATAGATCACCAGAAATAACGACTTTTTCTAAACACTTTCCATGTGTCACAGTTTTTCTAATATTGAAGTGTGAACTGTCATTTTCACCTTCTGAAGCAGCTCTGGAAGGGGGGTAGGCAACCCTGTAAACTGCTCTAAATTGATATATTTATTTGATACATTTCTTATCTTTGTCCCTTCTGAGCAGAATCTCTGGGTTTCATTACAGGCAGCTGATAGAATTGATAAATAGTTACTAATACTCCAGAGATGCTGCTGAGAAATGTATCAACTAATTGTTGCAAAATTGTAACAGTTCAGAGTCTGCGCCTGAATTACTGAGCTGCCAGACTCAAACACCACAGACACGAACATTCACCTTTAAACTTAGATTTTGGAAAAAACGTAAAAAACAAATAATGCAAAGTAATTGAAAAAAACAATTGAACTGAAAAAAATGTTTGGAATGTGAACAAACCCTTTAAATTAGCTGACTAATTTAGAGTTAGAGAGCTAAAAAGCAGTAAGTTGTGTTCTGTTCTTTTACACATCCAGTCACTCAAGCCTTTATACATTACATGTTTGACTAACTATATTAGAAACATTTTTTATTTTGCACAGCTTATCTATTTACCTAGTTTTTATTTTTACACTGAACTTTTCCTTTAGGGTCAGGGCACACGCTCAGATTCTGGGAAATTAGTCGCCCCAAAGAAGAGGAGATTTGTTGCCGGGCGATTAATCTCCCTGAATCTGAGTGTGTGCCCTGACCCTTAAAGTGGACCTGTCTCCCAGACACAAAAATCTGTATAATAAAAGTCCTTTTCAAATTAAACATGGAATACAATTTCTATTTTTTTATTAAAGCATTCATAGCTGTTGTAAGCTCATTTAAAAATCTCGGCTGTCAATCAAATATCGCCTGCAGGGCAGACAATTACTTTCACTTTCCATTCAGCACTTCCTAGATGTCACTTCTCTTCACACATTCCCCCATTCTCTTCACAGTTTAATTGTGTAGCCAGGGCATGGGGATGGACATCAGCTCCCCCATTCTGCTGCACAAACAGGATTCCTAGATGATGCAAGACTTGTCTTAATAACAGTGTCCACAAAATGGCTGCTGCCTGCTTGCTATAATTTTGAATTCCCAGACTGAAGGAAGCAAGATTCAAATAATTTATATAGTGTAATTAAAGTTCATTTTGCTTGACTAATGGCATAAAATAGGATTTTGTATAATTTGTTTGGGTGACGGGTCCCTTTTAAGAATCAGTTTTTGATTCAGCAGCACAGTGTCAGAACTACTGGCATAAGATATAGTGTATCAAACACTTTCCTCACAGCCTTTGCACTTACTAAGCAGCAGTTCCGACTTGCCTTATGCCAGAGATTCCAGTTATCTTTATGCAGGGTTGGGAGCCATTAATAGGATTAAATAGAGTGACTGAGATAAAAAAGCTTAGCAAGGCAAAGGATGCTAAGCATTAGTTAGAAGTGCATACAAATTAAATAGATATATTATTTTAAAAAAGGAGATTTGACTATAATATACCTTTAAGGGCCAGGGCCACGCCTAGCGACAAATCGCTTCTTCTTCAGGTGACTAATCTCCCCGAACTGCCTTCCCACTGGCTAGAATGTAAATCACCAGCGGGATGGCAGTCTGATCGCCCAAAGTTTCCTCATGAGGCAACTTTGGGCGACTTCGGGTAGTGGCTACTGGGGGAGATTATTGCCCAGCGACAAATCGCCTCTTCTTTGGACCATTTATCTCTCCTGAATGTCTTCCCGCTGGATAGAATATGAATCGCCGGCGGGATGGCACTCTGATCGCTTCGTTTTTCTGAAGTCGACCGAAGTTGCCTCACGAGGAAAGTAATCTCCCCCAGTAGCCACATGTGCCACCACCCTAAAGGCTGTGGCACACAGGACACTTTGGGCCTTATTTATCATGCTGTGTAGAAAGTGGAGTGAAGCATTACCGGTGATGTTGCCCAGAGCAACTAATCCTCAATTAGATTTCAACAGTTAGAAAACATAGGCAAAGATCTGATTGGTTGCTATGAACAACACCGCTAGTAATGTTTCACTCCACTTTTTACACAGCTTGATAAATAGATCCCTTTGTCTCCAGTGCGGTAAATATGCAGGCGACAGGCATCACCAGTGATATTGCCCATAACAACCAATAATATCTTTGCTTTTGTTTTCTAATTTGTAGGTGACTGTTCAAATCTAATTACTGATTGGTTGCTATGGGCAACATCACCAGTGGTGCTTGTCTTCAATAAACACACCCCATAATCCTCCAGCAGGGGCAACAAAACATCTGAAGTTTCCTCCCCACAGGCATTAATGTAAACAGCCAGTGGGAAAACAGGAAACCATTGAACCTGAAACTATTTGCTTTAATCTGTTCAGCAGCTTCCCTTTGTTAAACAAAAACAGGCTGCCTACTGATTTTGTGTGACCTTTACCAGGTCCATGTCTTTTACTTAAAAAAAAAACAAACAACCTCCATTTCATTGTATTGCTTTGCACAGCACCACCATCTTCTCTCTACTCCCAGGCACCCCCTTTGGCAATCCAGCCAGAAAGAGGACAGTGGAGGAACAGGGGCTGAGTTAGTTCCCCTTAAAAATAATGATTACATCATAATTATGTTTTCATCCCATTAATAAATAATTTTAAGAACTGCGTTATTTGCTGTCCTCGCCAATGAGAGATTTTACTACCCAAAATAGGCACTTCTGCTACACACGAGGCAGCACTGATTAAAAATAATTATCATGTCTGTTTTCCCTGTTGAACACTGTGATTAAGTTCTCTCCTAAATAAATTGTTTTCTATTTATACTTTTCTTTCATGAAGTTTTGCTAGATGGGGTGTTTAATTTACAAACATGAGTGTTTATGTTCCTTCGTGTTTTGTCACCCAACAAATCTTTGTCTTATTGCTTTATTATTTTACTTATTGCATTATTCTGCCCTGTGTCATTGTGAGCAGAGGAACCCACCTCCCAGAATCCATTCTAGATGTAGTTGAGCAAACGGTCAGATATTATAGGAAAACAACTATATTGTTTCCTTCCATAAACCCATAGATTATATATGAATGGGACCTGTTATCCAGCATGCTTGGGACCTGGAGTTTTCCAGATAAGGGATCTAGCTGTAATTTGGATCTCCATACCATAAGTCTACATGAAAATAATTAATTAAACCCAATAGGATTGTTTTGCCCCCCAATGAGGATTAATTATATCTTAGTTGGGACCAATTACAAGGTACTGTTTTATTATTACAGAGAAAAAGAAATCATTTTTAAAAATTCAGATAAAATGGAGTCTATAGGAGACGGCCTTCCTGTAATTCAGAGCTTTTTGGATTTCCAGATAATAGATCTCATACCATAACAACAAATAATGCAAGTTAATATGGATTCAGCATACTTGGCATTGCCCACTGTGCTTAATTATCTTAAAGGGGTAGTTTGCTGGTACAGGTATGGGATCTATTATCTGGAACCCATTATCCAGAAAGTTCCAAATTATGGAATGGTCATCTCCCATAGACTCCATTGTAATCAAATTTAATGATTTCCCTTTTCTCTGTAATAATAAAACAGTACCTTGTACTTGATCCCAACTAAAATATAATTAATCCTTATTGGAAGCAAAACCAGCCTATTGGATTAATTTAATGTTTACATGATTTTTTAGTAGACTTAAGACATGAGGATCAAAGAAAATGTTACTGTTGTGTGTTTGTGCAAGCCAAAGCCAAAAAATGAAGGTGGCAGGACAGTGTTTTCTTGTTGTTATTGTTTGATTTTCTGCCACAAATGGAACACAGGAGTGGAGGAAAATGTAGCACTTTAATTCCATGGGGGAGGGACTAACATTTTGGCACCCCCTAGTGAATAAGCCTTTCCTTCTCCTTTAATAGTCGGTTGTTTTCAGTGGCATTTTTTACAATTATACAATCTATTATATCATCTGTAATTATATACCCGTAATTGTTTACTCTTATTTAGTGTGATTTTTGAATTGTTATTCTGCCTCTATCAAGACTGCATTTTACTTGGGCAACCAATATACAGGTATGGGATCCGTTATACGGAAACCCGTTATCCAGAAAATTCCGAATTCCGGAATGAACATCTCCCATAGACTCCATTATAATCAAATAATCCAAAAAAATTTCTCTGTAATAATAAAACAGTAGCTTGTACTTGATCCAAACTAAGATATAATGACTCCTTATTGGAAGCAAAACCAGACTATTGGGTTTATTTAATGTTTACATGATTTTCTAGTAGACTTAAGGTATGAAGATCCAAATTATGGAAAGATCTGTTATCAGGAAAACCCCAGGTCCCGAGCATTCTGGATAACAGGTCCCATACCTGTACAGACTTTGAAGCTTTCATTTGTTTGTGTGTTTTATTGCTGACCTTTGTGTTCAAGACTTGTACCATTCCTCTTCTATTCTGACTTTCAAGCTGCTGTTTGGTGGCCAGGCCAATTAAGTCCTACCTACCAGAGTGGAGTTCAAATACTGAGCTGGTGACTGCAGAACAGTCGGGTCCTGCCACAGTTACACAACTCAATAGGCAAAGCCAATTAAATGGCCTGTATGTTTTTGTAGTATGTGGAGGAAACCCACGCAAACATGGGGAAAACTTCCAAACCATTGCAGATGCGGGTGAGGACATGTAATATAAGGCATTTTTAAAATATACAGCACTGTGTATACATTAGTATAAATATACAATAGTTTGCTGTAAAACAAACACAACTTTTAACGGGTTAGGTCAAAAGGCTAATCCATGTGATTAAGATCTCTGTAAATTAGTGCTGAGTTAGAATTTATAAATAAATACATTGCTATACACACACATTCTTGTATATTTTCATACATACATAGACGAACTGTAGCCCTGGAAATTTTGTGTGTGAGGCACCTGGTTTGCTTAGCCAGTGAGAAAGCTGGAGGATATTCTTTAGGCTAGAACTAGGCCACCCAACACGGATCTTGGCCAGCGGAGAAACGCAAGCCAAGAATGCACTGCCCCGCTTCTCCTCTTCTGCAGGCAGGACGCAGCTGATTTTGGCAGCAAAACACAAGATTTTGTATTTCGCACCAAAATCCACAGTGTCTGCAGAAGAGAAGGGGAACAGTGGGGCAGCGCATTCTTCACCTTTTGTCGTGTGGTCCTAGCCTTATAGTATAGGAGAACTGCTGAGCTGGAAATGCCTACTCATACTGTATTGTCTGGTGGAAAATAATGTGTGTTGAAGCTAGACTTAATAAGTAGTTTACACCAATATTTATTGTTATATCTGTTTTCTTGTTCCAGCAATGCAGCAAGTTTTGGACAACCTGACGGACCTGCCAACTTCAACTGGGGCTGATGAAATTGATATTATTTTCCTTAAAGGAATAATGGAAAACCCAATTGTAAGATCCCTTGCAAAGGTATTTTGTTTCCCCGGCATATGCTAGGGTCTCTGACTGGCTGCTTTTTGTATAATAATTCAAATCCAATTATGGGAGGACATTCATTGTTATTCAAATAAGACATTATTATTTATGTCTTTACTATGAATCAAACTGTAGTGCATTCGGCTTGTTCCTGCTAAGCAGACATTTATTATACTTTTTGCAGACACCAATATCATTAAAACTGTTGAAAAGATAAATCTGCAATGTTATGGTTACAATCGATCCTGCTACTCCAGCAGAATTCTGCACTGAAATCGCTTTCTCAAAAGAGCAAACAGATTTTTTTATATTCAATTTTGAAATCTGAAATGGGGTTAGACAGTTTGTCAATTTACCAGCTGCCCCCAGTCATGTGACTTGTGCCTGCACTTTAGGAGAGAAATGCTTTGTGGCAGGCTGCTGCTTTTCCTTCTCAATGTAACTGAATGTGTGGGTTTTTACTATTGAGTAAATAGGGGGGCAGCTGGGAAATTGGGGCAGCTGGGAAATTGACAATATGTCTAGCCCCATGTCCGATTTCAAAATTGAATATAAAAAAATCTGTTTGCTCTTTTGAGAAATGGATGTCAGTGCAGAATTCTCCTGGAGCAGCACTATTAACTGGTTCATTTTGAAAAAACAAAATATTTTTTTTCCCATGACAATATCCCTTTAATCAATTATTGCCTTGATCATGATTTTCCAGATCAGCTATCTTCAGGTTTGCTTATTTGTCCTGACAACTTAAAATAATTCACCAAGATGTGCCAAATCCAGAATTTTTGGTTTCAGACATATCCGAATCTGAAAGCTGTATGTATATGTTTGGGGTTGACATTTTTCAGTTAAAGGGGTGGTTCACCTTTAAGTAAACTTTCAGTGTGTTATAGAATGGCTAGTTCTAAGCAACTTTTCTAAGTTCTAAGCAATTGGATTCCTTTTTTATAGTTTTTAAATGATTTACCTTTTTCTTCTGAATCTTTTCAGCTTTCCATCTAAAAAAAACAAATGCTCTGTAAGGCTACAAATGTGTTGCCATTACTACTTGTATTACTCATCTTTGTATTGAGGCCTCTGCTATTCATATTCCAGTCTCTTATTCAAATCAGTGCATGTTGCTAGGCTAATTTGGACAGAAGCAACCCAATTGCTGAAATTGCAAACTGGAGAGCTGCTGAATAAAAAGCTAAATAACTTAAAATCTACAAATGATATAAAATGAAAACCAATTGCAAATGTATCAGAATATCCCTCTCTTCATCACTCTAGATGAACAACCCCTTACATATTGTTCTGTACCGACATTATATCAAATATCTGATCTGGTGACTGTCACTCATTAAACAGTTTAATCATATTAATATTAACCAACATAATTTGTCCTTTAGCAGTGAGACAGATCAATCATAAATTAACTATCTAGACCACGGTCTTATGGCAGAAAACAGGATGGTCCATACAAACCTGTACAATAAAAGTACTGACCGCAATGTATTAGTCCCTGCTCTGTAACTGCTCTAAGAAACATTACGGTGACATTCAAGTTTCGTTTAAACCATCTGTGATTTTAAAGGCTTTTGAAAGAGTTATGGATGGTGGCACACAGGACGATTTGGTCGCCTCCGATAAATCTTCGCTACTTAAGGTGACTAATCTCCTTGAAAATGCCTTCCCACCGGCACAAATGTGAATCTCCAGCAGGATGGCATATGTGTTGCTTTGGTTTTCTGAAATCATCCGAAGTTTTCTTGTGAGGCAACTTTGGAAAACTGAAGCGATGTATATGCTATCCTGCTGCTAGTCACCCGCAGTAGTGAAGATTTATCACAGGCGACGTAATCTCCCCATGTGTCACCACATGGGCAGATTCGGGGAGATTTAGTCGCCTGGCGACTAATAGCCTCTTCTTCGGGGCGACAATGTCCTGCTAAAATGAAAAATCGCCTGCGGGAATGTACTGAAGTCGCCCGAAGTTTCCCAGTGAGGCAACTTCGGACATCCAAGCGCCATTGCGCTGCCGTTTTCTTATTATAGCAGGGGGAAGGCAGTTTGGGGACATTGTCTCCCCGAAGAAGAGGTGATTAGTTGCCTGGCGACTAAATCTCCCCGAATCTGCCCAAACAAGTGCTTGTGTCATTGACACCATTTTCATGCTCATATTTCTAATCAGCTTTCTTTCTTGTATGTGAGATTATTATACAACTGGTTTGAAAAGTCCTGTTCTCTAGAGGACATCCATACCAAATATGTATAGTTTTAGGGCTAATTCCTGGCTTGTATCGAACACAAATATAATATATAAATATAATATAGTTAGTTAGCCAAAAATGCAATGTATAAAGGCTGGAGTGACTGGATGTCTAATATAATAGCCAGAACACTTCTTCCTGCTTTTCAGCTCTCTTGGGTTCCATTGAATGGTTACCAGGCAATAACCAATCCGTGGCTTGAGGGGGGCACATGGGTCATAACTGTTGTTTATAAATCTGAGCTGCATGCTGAGGTTCAATTACAAACTCACTGAACAGTTATGTCCCATGTGGCCCCCCATAAAGTCTCTGACTAACTCAGTTATAGAGCTGAAAAGCAGGAAGTAGTGTTCTGGCTATTACGTTACACATCCAGTCACTCCAGCCTTTATACATTACATTTTTGGCTAATTATATTAGAAACATTTTTTATCTATTTACACAGTTTTTATTTTTACACTGAACTGTTTTTTTAGACCAATTGCACTTTTTCTTGCAGCCAGTCGATAAACTTCCATGCCATTGTGTGGGATGCATTGTACCTGATGCTATTCCTTCAGGCACAGAGCAGATGCTTCAATTTGCAATTGGTCTTCATTTTTTTTATTATTTGTGGGTTTTGGGTTATTTAGCTTTTTATTCAACAGCTCTCCAGTTTGCCAATTTCAGTTGCTACAGTACACATTACCCTAGCAACCATGCATTAATTTGAATAAGAGACTGGGATATTAAGAGGAGAGGCCTGAATAGAAAGATGAGTAATAAAAAGTAGCAATAAAGCTGATGTGAATGATCACAACAATCGTTATAAAGCACTGCATAAATGTATAATCATCTGTTGTATACATAGTGGTGACAATGATTAATCTGATTAATTCAATCACTCATTTCTCTTTTGCATGTCTAATCATAGATTTATCAGTTGAGTTTAGTAGGCAAATAAACAGGCTCAAAAACACATTGCTGCTTTTGTTTACCTTCCAATCTCTTTTATAGACTTTGACATCATCATTTTTTTGCATAGACACACAGGGGCTCATTTATAAACACTGGGCAAATTTGCACCTAGGCAGTAACCCTTAGCAACCAATCAGTGATTATCTTTTTTTCAGCCAGCTGCAGGTTGAGCACTGAAAGCAATCATTTGATTGGTTGCCGTGGGTTACTGCCCAGGTGCAAATTTGCCCACTGTTTATAAATGAGCCCCACTGATTTTATTCTTTGCTTGATGAATGATCGTTCGTTTCTAATTATCTACCACTAACCATTCAGATTAGTATAAAGTAGTAAAAAGAACAAATCAGATGATGTTCTGGCCATGAATTGACAGAAATCTTTTAACCTGTCCAATCAGCGACTGATCGCAATGGCATTGTATGAATCTTCATTTCGTACGACTTTGGGGCAAATTCACTAGCGCAACACTTCGCCAGACGTAGACTCGCCAGGACAATACTAATTTACTAAAATCCGAAGTTGCGTCCAAGGCGCCGAACGATGTCGAAGTTGCGCTACAATTGCCTAATTTGCATATGGCAGGAAGTTAAAGTACAATGGACGTATATGTTGCAGCAAATACATTACACTACACAAACCTTAAAAAAAGTTACACTCTTTTGCAGCCTATCACCCTGAAAAAGGAAGACGCTAGCATTTTTTGGGACTTAGAAACATTTTCAACTATTTTTTTAGGAACTCCTATCTACTCTGTTGCACTTCAGTAAAATGCGCATCTTAGTGAATTTGCGTAGTTACATCCATTCGCCAGAGAGAAAATTCACCAGGCTTTAGGGAGTGAAGTACCACTAGAGTCTATCTCCTTGGCTAGCAAAGTTTCACCGGTGACCGTTAGTAAATTGGCGAAGTTGACGTCACATTGGGGAATTTTCGCCCACAATTAGTCATTTCGCCCTTTAGTAAATTTACCCCTATATGTTTGCATCTATGACCAGCTTAAACTATAGGGTCCATTCTACAGGCTCCATTATCTTATCTTTGAAGCCAGATGTAGCTACAGATCTTCTTTCGTTTATTGCAGGCACATGAACGCCTCGAAGATACAAAGCTGGAAGCTGTTAGTGAAAACAACGTCGAGCTGTTAAATGACATTATTAAGGATATTAGTCCTTTAGAAGATGAAGATAAAAATGTTCACGAATTAATTGGCATACTTAAGGAGCCACACTTTCAGGTATGTGAAGGAAAATTCAGATTCATAGAAGAATGCGTCCTTATAATTAAAAGCAGATGTTATTTTAACATATTTAATAATGGGGGGGGGGTGTGAGAGCACCTCAAATAGAGATGCATTTAAAACGGCCTTTCTGTTGGCCACATTACTCACCGCCCTAACTTTGATGCTTGTACTTCTACAATTGGCTTTTTTTTCTTATAGGCATATAGTCCAAGCTGCCGGTGCTGTTGGTCCCATTGCATTACATGCATTTAAACACGCATTGGAGCTGAGGCACAATGTTATGGGCCAAGGGGGGCCCTGCCAAATCTCCAAAAAGGAGCTCAAACTGATTTATACCAACAAGACAGTCCCAGGGCAGGTGGATGGAAATAGAGTTGTAGATGGGAGTGTAAATAAACTATGATGAGTAGATAGGGCTTTCTATTTTTCTATAAAACTGAAAGGGAGACTTTGTACTAGGGATGCACTGAATCCAGGATTCAGTTTGGGATTCTGCCAAGATTCAGCAGGATTTAGTTGAATCTAAGTGCCTTCCCGAACTGAATCCAAAAATCATGTGACTTTTTGTCAGACAAGCAAGGAATTCAAAAATTTCCATCTGCACATGTGGTTCTCTTTCGCCCTTACCCTCCTAATTTACATATACAAATTGGGTTTCAGGATTCAGCCAGAACTTTCACAAAGGATTTGAAATTTGGCCGAATCCTATAATAGTGGACTTGGTGCATTCCAGTTTTGTTCGAAACCCACACAAGAGACCACAAATCATTGAACAGATACATTTCATTCTGTCTCCATCAGAGTTTTAGCCATTATTAAAATAGTTATTTAGAGCTTAAAGAAGAAGCATTGAAGAGACTTGGCTATACCCTGCTAGACCTTGGGTTGCAACATTTGGGCAGTAGCGTCACTAGAGGGGGCGGGTCCTGGTGCGTGACGCGCAGCCGGGCCCCGCCCCCTCCGTACGGCCGCATTTGTCAGTGGCGCGTGAGCTGCCGGGGCCCTGAGGGGGTGCGGGCCCTGGCCCGCCTGTACCCCCTGCTCCCCCGGTAGTTCCGCCACTGCATTTGGGTGATTTACAGAAGAGTACACTGGAAAATTCGTAGGAATGTTGTAGCTTTCAGAACCAAGCAAGGCACTCATTGACCATCTATCCTAGGAACTGACCTAACAACATATCACACCTGTGTGACTAGTAAGATGGAATATCATCTGTTGTCAGAGACTTATCTGATTTCTTTCAGTCTCTTTTAGAGGCCCACGACATTGTAGCTTCAAAATGCTACGACTCTCCCCCTTCTAGTCCAGAAGTCAATTCTTCAGGAAATCAGATTGCACCCGTGGATGCCATTCGTATGGTTGGGATTCACAAAAGAGCAGGAGAACCATTGGTGAGTTGATTTGTCGTAGTTGCCTGTCACAATTTAAAGAATGAAGATTTTCCGTACAGCACCCATCCATTTAAAATGCCTTTATTGGTACATTTTTGGCAAACAGCCTGGTCTGCAGACTAACGGTGGATGATGGACCACTAATGGTACGTGCACCTGATATTGCTTTTTGATTAAGGAATCCAGCTGACTCAAGCACACAAACACAATTTAAAGAATGTCTTTATTCAACCTAACATTTCAGCAACTGTATGGCTCATGCATTCTGAAGGGAGCAAGTGGGCTTACAATTAGTTGACTGGTCTTGATAACAAGCTTATAGGGTTATAGGAACAGCAACACCAAAATCTGCAAGTGTTTAAAAGTAATTAAAATATCATGTACTATTGTTCTGCACTTGTAAGACTACAAGTGTAGTAAACAAGATGGGGCAGCCATTCAAACTGTAAAAAAGGCTTATTTTACATAGCAGATAATATATAAAAAAAAACATTGTATTGGACAGGGCTTATCTGTTATGTGCTATGTAACCTGTGCCTTTTCTTCTTTTTTTCCAGCTTGAATAGCTGCCCCCATGGCTACACAGCTGCTTTTTCATATAAACTATAGTTGTGTATCTGAAGCAAACACACAGTTTTTACCAGTGCCGAGCAATAGTATATTATATGTTAATTACTTTAAAACACTTACATTTTACTGTTCCTTTAAGGTGGACAAACACTGACCTACCTCCCAGGTTTACTGCACTCTATCAATGTAACAGAAGATGCCCTGGTGCTGCCACAGATAAAAGATAAGGAAAAACATTGTAAATTTAGCGTGTCAATATTTCGGTCCACATTGAGGGGGGGCTTTCTTAGGACTCGTGTATCGAACCCACTGTGAGGTTGTTATATGCAGCTTATTAATACTTATTATTTCTATGAAAGTGAGTTTTTAGTACAATCCCCCCCCCCCAGTGTTTATGACATACAGGAATTCCTGTCTGCTCACAAGGCTCATTCTATATCCATATCGTTTTGCAAAACAAAGTTATTCCGTAACTTAAGCAAAACACTAAACTGTATGTGCATCCCGCAGGACTACTGGCATGAATTTGCATTTCAGATTAATATGCACTGTGTTATTGATGCTACATCTGTACTTTTATCTTCTTAGGGTGTGACATTTAAGGTTGAAAATAATAACTTGGTTATAGCTCGAATTCTTCACGGTGGAATGATTGACCGGCAGGGTCTTTTACACGTGGGCGATATCATTAAAGAAATTAATGGCCATGACGTTGGAAACAACCCCAAAGAATTACAGGAACTGCTCAAGAGCATAAGCGGCAGTGTCACTCTCAAAATACTCCCGAGTTACAAGGATACAATCAGCCCTCAACAGGTCAGTCTCCTGTTTATCCTCTTCTGCATTCAATCCCACTAATAAATTGTGGTGTGAGAGTGTGTGTGTGTGAGAGTGTGTGAGAGTGTGTGTGTGTGTGTGTGAGAGTGTGTGTGTGAGAGTGAGTGTGTGTGTGAGAGTGTGTGTGAGAGTGTGTGTGTGTGAGAGTGTGTGTGTGTGTGTGTGTGAGAGTGTGTGTGTGTGAGAGTGTGTGTGTGTGTGTGTGAGAGTGTGTGTGTGAGTGTGTGAGTGTGTGAGAGTGTGTGTGTGAGAGTGTGTGTGTGAGAGTGTGTGTGAGAGTGTGTGTGTGAGAGTGTGTGTGTGAGAGTGTGTGTGTGAGAGTGTGTGTGTGTGAGAGTGTGTGTGTGTGAGAGTGTGTGTGTGTGAGAGAGAGTGTGTGTGAGAGAGAGTGTGTGTGAGAGAGAGTGTGTGTGAGAGAGAGTGTGTGTGAGAGAGAGTGTGTGTGAGAGAGAGTGTGTGTGAGAGAGAGTGTGTGTGAGAGTGTGTGTGTGAGAGTGTGTGTGTGAGAGTGTTTGTGTGTGAGATAGAGAGTGTGAAACAAAAGGCACAGATTTATGCCAATGAGCGGTGCTATAGTTTAGACACAAGCAGATTTTCTTTTCTCTTTGTGCTTCTGGGCATTATCTGTTGAACCATATTTACCCTATGAAACTCAAAATATTTTTGATACAAAGCCAAAGAGCAATACATGGAGGTTTCAATTTAAAATGTAATGATAATTGTTTTTACTGAAAGAAACACAAGGGCTCTTGAATAAAGTGTTCTTTCCCCCAGCACCTTTCAGATGTTCAGTTTCTACCTCTTTTACACACCCATATTCCATAACCATTACAAATGGAATTGTGCATCAGACCCTTCACTATGCTGGTTTTTTCTTCTGTCTTATAATATGTAATTCCTAGCGCCCTAAACCCCCTTCAAGTCATGGAAGCTAGGAAGTGATATATTTAATGACCTAAGAAATCCCCTGATCTCTGCTAAAGGCACTGACCAGAGCAACACATTGGGCACTGCAGTGCAGCCCACACAATCTCATGCTCTGACTCACCTGCAACATAAGGGTTTATACTGCATAGATAAAGGTGCATTTAGACATCCATAGGAAATAGAATTTGTGAAGTTGGATATAGCACTACAAACTTAGCAGATATACAATGTAATTGGTGTAAGCCTTAATTTTAATTAAAGGGGATGTAAACCCAAGCATATGACTTATTTCTAAGCAACCTTTTTAATATACATTCAATTAACATTTTCAATGAATTTAGAGTTATTTAGAAGTATGACTGTCACTTAAGGAGGCATCTCCCTGTCCTGGTGGCTCTGACTTTCCAGCTGATTACTAGACCTGTAAACAAGACAAGACGGCAGAAGGTGGTTGAAATATACTACTTTCAGTTGTAACAATATTTATATGTAACAACAAAACCATTCCATTTTTCTAATGATAGTATATAGCAACGTTGCTTAGAATGACATATTCTTCAGGCAAAACTTTGTTTTTAGGTTTAGAGTCCAGGCAATGTATGCAGAATAGCAGGTAGAGTTACAGGATGAACTCACGCAGTGTTTTCTCTGTTAAAGGTATTTGTGAAGTGCCACTTTGATTACAATCCATTCAGCGATAACCTAATCCCATGCAAAGAAGCGGGATTGAAATTCTCCAAAGGAGAGATCCTTCACATAGTCAATAGAGAAGATTCAAACTGGTGGCAGGTGAGTTCTCTAAGCAGGTGTGGATATAATTCAGAAAGAAAAGATTTAATTGTAAAAGATTTGGCCACCCACATTTTCTACGAGGTACTGCAGATATAATTCTGTAGGATCACACCATCATGCCGCACAAAGCATGTTTTAGAATTTTGTACTCTTTCACTGTAGGGGCATTTCATCTGGCCAATTTTTAATCTGGAAATCGACATATTATGTGTTTGTCAACCTATTACAACTAGTGCTGCGCAATATGATGGCGCTCCAAAAATACATGTTAATAATATCAACTAGGGATGCACTGAATCCTGGATTGGGTTCGGAGTCCGGTGTGGATTTGGCCTTTTTCAGCAGGGAACCAAAATCCTAATTTGCATATGTAAATTAGGGGTGTGAAGGGAAATCACATGACTTTTCATCACAAAAGTTATAAATGATTCCTTTCCCGTTTTGCATTCGGCCAAATCTTTCACGAAGGATTCGAATAGTGGATTCAGTGTATCCCTAATATCAACAAACAATAATTCAGGCATACGGCACAATATCTCCCACTGGCTCAAAGGCTTATTCTAAAATGTAATACCCCATTATATATATTTCCTTCTAGGGTACAAAAATGATGTGATTCATAAAGACCCCATACCATATAAATATATATTTATATACATATATTTTAGAGGTGACAGTCCCTGCAAACTTAATTCCCTGCTGACAGGTTGTGTCTTGCAAAAGTCCTTAAGGGCAAAGGCATACAGGGCGATTTGTCCAGTTCTACAGCAGTCACCTGCAAGCACTTTGCATTCACTTTACAGGCAATTGTTGCTGGAGACAGGAGCTGCCATGGTTCAAAATGACAGCCCCTTAACAAGCAAGTGCAAATATCTCTGCTACATGTGACTGCCGTAGAAGTAAATGAGGGGGAATTCTTCTGATTTGACTTACAGTTTGCAGAATTGATACAAAGGGGCTCGAGTGAAGGAATAAAGGAAAAAAAAACTTAGAATTTCAAATGTTTTTTTTTTGGCTACTTTGACCAATGAATGGGCTACTTCGACCTCAAATCGAATGATTCAAACTAAAAATCTTTCGACCATTCGATAGTCGCAGTACTGTCTCTTTAAAAAAAACTTCAACCCCCTAGTTCGCCACCTAAAACCTACCGAAGTCAATATTAGCCTATGGGGAAGGTCCCCATAGGCTTTGGTAGCTTTCTTAGGTTGAAGAAAAATCGTTCGATCGATGGATTAAAATCCTTCGAATCGAACGATTCGAAGGATTTAATCATTCGATCGAATTGCGGTAAATCCTTCGATATTCAAAGTCGAAGGATTTCAATTCGGCAGTCGAATATCGAGGCTTAATTAACCCTCGATATTCGACCTTAAGTAAATTTGCCCCTTCATCTTGATAAGGCCCCCATATTGAAAAAGTGTATTTTTGAAACACTTGGGATAATTTTATTAATTCACAGTCGTCCCATATCTGTGCGCCAATGTAAGTAAAACACCCCTGTGAGGTGCACACCCAAAGTCTGCTCATACACAGCACAATTAACACAAATTTCAACAAAGAAAAGTATGGGAATAACACAGACAAGGAGCAAGAAATGGAAGGTCAGGAGTTAATGGGGTTGTTCACCTTTAAATTAACTTTTAGTATGAAATAGAGAGTGACATTCTTTGCAATTGGTTTTCATTTTCTATTATTTGTGGTTTTTGTGTTATTTAACTTTTTATTCAGCAGTTCTCCAGTTTACAATTTCATCAGTCTGGTTGTAAGTTTCCACATTAACCTAGTAACCATGCATTGATTTGAGTAAGAGACTGGAATATAAATAGTAGAGGCCTGAATAGAAAGATGAGTAATAAAAAGTAGCAATAACAATACATTTGTAGCCTTACAAAGCATTTGTTTTTTTAGATGGGGTCAGTGACCCTCATTTAAAAGCTGGGAAGAAGAAGAAGAAATCAAATAATTCACAAACTATAAAAAAATAAATAATGAAGACCAATTAAAAAGTTGTTTAGAATTGGCCATTCTGTAACATACTTAAAGTTATCATTGTTTGCATTGACCAAATTTTCAGGTTTGCTTATAAACTAGGGTAAATCTTATATATTTCCTTTTGGATCATGAAGCCCCTCGCTATCAATTACCTGGTCAGCCCTTGCAATGGGTCACCCGACTTCAGTACTTAGGAATATCCTTTACCAAAAACCAACGTAATAACTTGCAAGATAACTTGAACCCTATACTTACTAAAATCTCTAGTCAAATGAAGGCATGGAGTTCCCTCCCCTTAACGCCGCCGGGTAAAGTGGCAATTTGTAAAATTATCTTTTTGCTGCAGCTTCTGTATGTATTTGTAAATTCCCCAGTTTACATACCAAAACAGGTATTTACACGACTAGATTCTGACACTAAAACATTTGTGTGGGCAGGCAAGCGCAGCAGACTGGCGTACTCCGTTTTACAACTTCCGAGCCTGCAGGGTGGGATGGCCCTTCCAGATTGGAGATCTTACTACTTAGCGTCACAATTGCAGCATCTCCTGCCATGGTCTAAATTAGATGTAACTGATTCTTCCTATGTGGTTCTTAGGGAGTGTTGGGGTAGTATATGTTTCTAGTACATATACAGAACTTCCACTGCCCCTTTCTATTGATAAGAACACTTTTTAAGGTATGGGAGGAGGCACTGAAGCTTATTCATTACCAAATACTCCACTCTGGGAAAATGAGGGGACCCCCCATTTCCGGCATGCAGATTTGCAGTTATTTTGGCAAACACAGGGGGTACAGGTCATTGAGGATCTACAGTATATGTGGACAGTGTTTTTAAAACCCCCGAGCAGTTTGATTATGATGTGGTGGTTACAGCCTGGTTACAATATTACCAACTTAAACAGGCCGCTAAGGCTCAATGGTCACTATCCCCGGTTGTTATAACTAAATCACCACTGGCAAATATGTTGGAATATCTCACTTGCTTCTGCAGAAATCATCCCCTATCATGGCTCTACTCTGTGCTAATAAAAAACAAGAAGTGTATATCGGGTAATTTTAGAGGAAGGTGGGAATCAGCTATGAGTGACTTGGAGGATGAGGAGTGGGAGGAAGCTTTGGAGGCTCCCAGTCTGGTGTCCTTTAATGTAAGAAGTAGATTCTCCCAAACTCTTATTCTACATCATGCATACATCACACCTGTACGTATGCATAGGGCAAATATAAGACCAGATGACTGCTGTCCCAAATGTCATTTGCCAGGGGCCGATTTTCTTCACCTGATGTGGAGCTGCACAGTGGTGGCTTCGTTTTGGGTGAAAGTCTGTGAGGAACTTACCCATATAACTGAAATAAATATACCTGTGAACCCAAAAGTGTGCCTACTAGGTGTTATTACATATCTCACTAAGTCCCCCTATGTGTTAGTATCCCTGAGAGAATCGCTATTCCTCGCACACAAATGCATAGCACTTAAGTGCTTATCGGGTGACTCCCCCACTGTACAGATGTGGAAAAAATTTTTGCAGGAACATATTACGCTGGCACGGTTAGTCTGCATCCAAAGAGATACACCAAATAAGTTTGACTTGGTCTGGACGGGATGGGTGGAAGCTTTGCAGCCAGGGGCTGATCCTACCTGAGAAATTGCACCTGTAAGACTTTTCATTGTGTAACTGTTGTGTTGTATGAGGTGTTATGTACCTGGTAATGTGTACGGATATGCATATGTAAAATACTGAATGTCAATCACTGTGACTTGTTTCAAAAGGTCACCCATTCCTTTAAATACAGATACTTTATTAATGTTCATTATTTTAATACACAAGGGGGGTTGTGGGAGCACCCGCATTGCTAAGTAAAAATATATAGAAGTATAAGGGAAGTGCTACTGGCATATCCAAATGGGTCAGTGCACATTCCCTGGGCCCCTGTCTAAGTAATTCAGTAGATATGCAAATGCATGTGTTAACAAAGACAGGGGTTTTTAGTTGCAAAGTTATGATCATAAAGTTGAAAAGCCACCATACCACATCAAGGTAAACCCCATATGGCGGTCCCTAACTTGTTTACCTACCAGTCATAGTATTGAGGATCCTGTGTCTCTCTGCATAATAGCATTAGTAAAGTAAAAAGTAAAAGTCTGCTGAACCTTGGTTTCTGGAGGGCTAAATCCTCCCCCGCTGCTGAATTGCAGCTTTTAAGAGAGAGTGATTGCCCAAACCAACGCACATTTTTGACAAAAATGTATAAATATGGTGCAGTTAAAAGCATAGGGCCACTATTAATTAATAGGGGTGGGTATGGGGGGTGCTACAAGCCACAAGGAGCTTAGCCAAAGCTACAGGCTGTAAAAGCAAAGTTCATTATTTTACCCATGAAAATGATGTTCAAGTTGTACTCTACATGGATTTATGAAGAGGATTAGTTCTGTGTTGATAAGATTTATGCTATAGGGGAATTCTTATTGATATCTAAAAATTCAACACAACTTCAGTGGATTCTGAAATATTCTTTTACTGTATTATGTCTTTATTGTAGTATTTGTGAGATAAATGTTTTTTTCCCTTTGGTTCCTCAACTTCTTCCATCCCCCATCCGGAGTGCAGAGCCAATTTTTATGTAATGCTTCTCTTTAGCTGGAGATATACATAATCTCTTCCATATGCCACAGCCTATGTGCCTCCCCCAGCCGCCTCTCTTGAATAGAGTGCTGTGTAACACAGGCAGTATTCCATTCAGCGCACACTATAAGTGTCAGGATTACTCGGAAACAGAGGCCTGTGGATAATTGCACGGTGCCCCACACTCCTCAGCACAATGTATGGAGCGTTATTCTAATCATATTTACACAGGAATAAGGTGTGTATCCTATTTGCAGGCAAGCCACGTGAAGGAAGGGGGGAGTGCCGGACTCATTCCCAGTCAGTTCTTGGAAGAAAAGAGAAAAGCATTTGTTAGGAGAGATTGGGATGGACCAGGTATTATATTTATTCTACATTTCGTATTATTTTATTCTACATTCCTGTTCTTAGAATTGTGTATTACTACAGGTGAGTAATGGGTTAAGATAGTTCACCCAGTAGGCATTGGAAAAGTCAAAGTGTTTTGCTGATCAGCTGGATTGATTCACATGTAACTAACTAGAAGACTAGTGGAAACTTCCAGACCTGTGTTTGTATTAAAGTAATGTCAGACTGGGTCAGTGGAGCAGCAGGCGAAAACCCAGTGGGGCCCCAATGAGCCAGAACCACTGCTTGTCTAGGATCTTGTCCACAAGAAGGCCAAAGGTTGGGGTGGAATGTGGAAGGTTTGAGGTTGGGGTGGAAGGTTCGAGGTTGGGGTGGAAGGTGCGAGGTTGGGGTGGAAGGTGCAAGGTTGAGGTGGAAGGTGCAAGGTTGGGGTGGAAGGTGCAAGGTTGGAGTGGAAGGTGCAAGGTTGGTGTGGAAGGTGCAAGGTTGGGGTGGAAGGTGCAGGGTTGAGGTGGAAGGTGCAAGGTTGGGGTGGAAGGTGCAGGGTTGAGGTGGAAGGTGCAAGGTTGGGGTGGAAGGTGCAGGGTTGGGGTGGAAGGTGCAAGGTTGGGGTGGAAGGTGCAGGGTTGAGGTGGAAGGTGCAGGGTTGGGGTGGAAGGTGCAAGGTTGGGGTGGATGGTTCGAGGTTGGGGTGGATGGTTCGAGGTTGGGGTGGATGGTTCGAGGTTGGGGTAGAAGGTTGAAGTGGGTCAAGTTGCATAGGGGGTGGAGACTGTGGCAGTGGGTAGCTCACAAGTGGAGACCCCCAGTCCAGAACTGTGTAAAAGGCTATATAGAGGTTGTATTTTGTTTAGACTCTATAGGCAGGTCTTCTCAGCAGATCTCCTTCAGCAGAGTGCATAAATATATAAATACACAACACACACACACACACTATACATATATATACTTTGTGTGTATTACGTGTTGCGCATGTTATAGTTTCAAGTTAGAATCTCCCGCTTTGCCTTCTACTCCAGCTGCTTTTGTTTTATTGACTTGATCACACTTGCTTCTTATGCACTTTCTGCTCCACCTTTCCCATTTTTTACCTTTCTTGACCATTCCCTTGGGTCTTAACCCTGCTACATAATGAGTATAAATCTGGAACTGTGTCTGTTGATTCCTCACATTATACTGATACAGAACCGAGCATATAGTGGGAATGTGCTGATGGGTATTATGTTGATGGGCATTTATCCCCAATACTGAGCAGTGACTTTGGGAGTGCAGGTATGGGACCAGTTATCCAGAAAGCTCTGAATTAAGGAATAGGCAGTCTCCCATAGACTCCATTTTATCTAAATAATCCACATTTTTAAAAGGGATTTCCTTTTCTCTGTAATAATAAAACAGTAGCTTGTACTTGATATAATTAATCCTTATTGGAAGCAAAACCAACCTATTGAGATTATCCAGTGATAAAAATAAATATTTCCTTTCAAAAGCCTCACTCATTCCATGCCCAGAAGGCACTTAATCACAGGTTCTGCTGAACTTTGACTTTTTCCATATACTGAAAGTGCTTATCAGTCAGGGCCTCATTCCCTGCATATTCCCCACTGATCTACTAGATCACAATTGCCTGTGTGTATGTTTGTGTGTGTATGTGTGTATGGAGATATAAACATGTGCAATATCCCACTAAAGACTACACAATTGCACGTTGCTTACTAATACATATATTTGCTTTCAGGTCAGTTTTGTGGCACAGTAACAAGCAAGAAAAAGAAAAAGATGATGTATCTTACCACAAGAAATGCTGGTAATTTATTACTGTAAATAAAACATTATAACCTCACATTTTACAGACAGAGAAGTCACTACTTCATAGCTTGCTCTGTTACTTACAATATCTGCCTATTATCCTTATCTTGCTCTGATGAGCTGTCTATATAAAAATACAGCAATGGGAAAGTTCAGTACATGGTGTGAATATTGCTTTGTATCTATTATATTAACCAATACTGTGCCAGTGGCCAGTTAAAACCCAATTGCTTATCATTCCCATCATCTTAAAATCCTAAAAAAGAAAAAAAAAAAAGAGCAACACTCACAGGGTTGTTTCCAATGCAAGCAAACTGTGTTTATTCCACTCAACGTTTCGATCCCCCACAGGGATCTTCGTCAGGAGATTAGACAAACAACCAGAACCCATTACTAGTTGTTTGTCTGTAATCTTCTGACGAAGATCCCTGTGGGGGGATCGAAACGTTGAGTGGAATAAACACAGTTTGCTTGCATTGGAAACAACCCTGTGAGTGTTGCTCTTTGTGCAAATATTTGCCCTTTACGGCTGGCACCCAGGTTTTTACTGAGTCAACGGAGTGCACCTTTGGAATTGGAATATATATATTAATATATAGAAAATATTGATGGCCAATTAAAAGGTTGCTTAGAATTCGCCGTTCCATAACATACTTAGGGGTTATCTACTAAACTCCGAATGCCAAAAACCCGAAAAGTTTGTTTTTTTAGAATAAAATCTGAAAAAAACCCTGAGGATGAAAAAAGTCTGAATCTGAAAATCCAGCATCTCAGACCTGCCGAGGTGGCATATTAGTCAATAGAAGTATCAAAGATATTTTGATCTACGCTGGGTTTTGTGCAATAATCGGAAGATTTTGTGGTTTTCAGGCAAAACTCCAAAAAATCTGAGTTTTCGGGTGGGAAATCCAAATAATATGTAAGATTAGGTTTTTTTCGCGATTTTATGGATTTTTTCCCGCAAACAAAGTTTTTGGGAAAGTGTATTGATAAACACGGAGAAAAAAACATTACGGATTTGGTCGGAGTTGTTTTCAGAAAATATTGAGAAAGATTCTAAAGTTAATTAAAAGTGAACTACCACTTTACATTTTCAGTATTGAATGTCTCAGAATAAGCAAATAAAAGTTACTTTTACTCTCTTCGTGTATCCACAGAATTTGACCGTCACGAGATTCAGATATATGAGGAGGTAGCTCGGATGCCTCCTTTTCAGAGGAAGACTCTAGTTTTAATTGGCGCCCAAGGAGTGGGTCGGAGAAGCTTAAAGAACAGGCTCATTGTATTGAACCCTACACAGTTCGGAACAACTGTACCATGTATGTTTCTAACTCATAAATTTACATAAATGTAGACATATCCCCATTCATTACAAATCCTATAGAATTAGGGTCCCTGCAGCCATTGGAACAAGCTTTACATTATTTATATCCTACTTTGACTCATTATAAACCAATTTTTTTCGTGAACCAGCTTTGATGTTGCCATGCTTGTGCCTCATTGCATAGTTTAAAGTGAAACGTGGAAAATGTAGGATTAATGGCACAGTCAGATACTTGACAGCCAGCATGGTAGGTTGTATCATCTATACTGTAAATTATATCCTTATAAACGGTGAGTTCTAATGTCATCAGTTATAAACAGTGAGTTCTGATGTCATTATCTGTTGTGTATTATAATAAATAAAGTACCCCCAGTTGCAAAATATAAGGATATTAGAAGTCACCTCGGAGTTCCATGACCTGTATAAAAACACTCCGCCTTTGGCCTCGTGTTTTTATATGGTCATGGTCAACTTATAATATCCTTATATTTTACAAGAGGGGGTAATTTATTCACTATATAATACACAAAAGCCATGAATATCTTGTAAATTATATCCTTATACACCGTGAGTTCTGATGTTATTTCTCATTTGTCTCATTTGTTACGACTCACTGAAACTTGTGTATTATAATAAATAAAGTTCCCCCAG
Organism: Xenopus laevis; assembly: GCF_017654675.1. Classification (NCBI taxonomy): domain Eukaryota; kingdom Metazoa; phylum Chordata; class Amphibia; order Anura; family Pipidae; genus Xenopus; species Xenopus laevis. Next base: position 41,690,501 of record NC_054381.1, read on the forward strand.
TTGCAAAATATTAGGATATTAGAAGTTACCTCGGAGTTCCATGACCTGTATAAAAACACTCGGCCTTCGGCCTCGTGTTTTTATATGGTCATGAAACTCCTCGGTAACTTATAATATCCTTATATTTTACAAGAGGGGTACTTTATTCACTATATCATGTGACTGACATACACATTCCCCATTTGTTCCTTTTCATGCAGTCACTTCTCGCAAGCCAAGAGAAGATGAAAAAGATGGTCACGCATATCGATTTGTATCAAGAACGGAAATGGAAGGGGATATAAAGGCTGGAAGATATTTGGAACATGGAGAATATGAGGGAAATCTCTATGGGACCAAGATTGACTCCATACATGAAGTGGTTATGGCTGGACGAACTTGCATATTAGATGTTAACCCGCAGGTCAGTTTTCTATAAAAAATGCTGTTATAATTATGTAGTCTCTGTTTCCACATAAAGATATACATATATATCTCACAGATAGATATATAGCTGATTTAGGCAAAGGTATGGAATCCATTATCTGGAAACCCATTATCCAGAAAGCTCTGATTTACAGGAATACAATTCACATTTCTCAAAATGATTTTCTTTCTCTATCTAATAATAAAACAGTACCTTGTATTTGATCCCAACTATTATACTATATTTTAATATATTATACAGATATGGGACCTGTTATCCAATGCTTGGGACCTGAGGCTTTCTGGATTTCTTGGATCTTTCCGTAATTTGGATCTTCATACCTAAGTCTACTAGACTATCATGTAAACATTAAATAATGGGCTGATTGTACTTTCAATAATGATTAATTATAGCTTAGTTGGGATCAAGTAAAAGCTACTGTATTTTTATTACAGAGATTTCAAAAATCATTTTTAGAAATTTGGATAAAATGGAGTCTATGAGATGCAGCCATTCTGTAATTCAGAACTTTCTGGATAATGGGTTTCCAGATAACGGATACAATACCTGTACTGTAATAAAGACTTAAAGGCAACATCAGCATATAGAGCAGTATGCAAGCAAAAAAAGCAGGACCATTTAAATGTATTCTGTATTTTGGAATATAAATGAAAACTCATTAGTAAAACATATCGCTCCTGTAATTTTGCTATCAGTCTTCACTGAGCCAGCAGTTTCCCCTGGCAGGCCTAGCCCCACATGTGGGGTACAGTTAATTGCACAAGATGAAGATCTAGATGTGTAGTACAGGTATGGGATTCATTATCCGGAAACCCGTTATCCAGAAAGCTCCAGATTACGGAATGGTAATCTCCCATAGACTCCTTTGTAATGAAATGATCCAAATTTTGAATGATTTCCTTTTTCTATGTAGTAATAAAACAGTACTTTGTACTTGATCCAAACTAAGATATAATTAATACTTATTGGAAGCAAAAAACGCTTTATTTGGTTTTATTTAATGTTTAGACACAGAAAACTGGAATTACGGGCTGGCACCACTCCGGAACACCAAACTCGAACAATCAGTAGAATCCAGGAGCCCAAATTTTAAATAGTACAAAAAGTCTTTATTTTACATTATGTATTAAAAGATAAAAGCCTGATGCGTTTTGTGTCCCCCAAGGACACTTAATCATAATTTATTTGATGTTTACATGATTTTCTTAGGAGATTTAAAGTATGAATATCCAAATTACGGAAAGATCCGTTATCCAGGTCCCATACCTGTATGTAAAAATACAGATAACAGGAGGCAAGAATCAGAATCACTTTTTCTCTTTTCCTCTTGCTGCCACCCAATCAATGGTGCAGCACCACCTTTTTATCCCTGATGGCTTCTCTTACACAAGAGACGCCTGTTTATATTGGTCATGCTTTACAATGAGTGAACATGTCTTTATTGATCACTCACAGGCAGTTGGGACGGGGATATAGATAAAAAGACTGGTGGGCATAGTCTCTTTAGGAAGGTAAGTTGATGAAGATGCACATACATGTCAGACAAGTCGGTGTTAAATGGCAGAGCTTGTGGGCCGGGTGGTGTTCATTCTGCTGAGAATTAAAGGGTTAACATTTTACTTTCTAAGGTAGAAATAGCAGCAAGCTATAAACTCTCACCAGTATATTGTTGGTTAAGCGAATACAAAATACTTCACATTTCTGCTTTTTATTTTATTTCAGGCTTTAAAAGTGCTAAGAACAGCCGAATTTATGCCATATGTCGTTTTTATTGCCGCTCCAGAGTTTGAAACACTTCGAGCCATGCACAAAGCTGTTGTTGACGCTGGAATCACTACAAAGCTTTTAACAGTAAGTCGCCGGCATTTACTAAATTGCACCGCTTGTTACAGCAGCATTCTATGGGACTTGTGCTACCAACAAGGATACGGGATTATAGAGCAAGATTAAAGCTTGGAGGGACTAAAGCTTGTGGAATGTATTAAGGTTGAGTTTTATTGGTACTGGAGCTTTTTGAAATCACAAGCTCTATGGAGGATATAAAAGGCACTAAGTTTGCTCAGGAGCAGTAACCCATAGCAACCAATCAACATGTTGTATTTACTGGTCATCTGTTTATTGGTTGGTTTGGGTTACTGCCCCTGGGCAAATGTATTACATATAGGGGTTTTTCTTTAAATCACGTATGCCATGAAGGTTATTAAAAGATCAGAATATAAAAAGTATGAACGTAAAAAAGTGCAGGAAAACAACTATCTATAAAACCAATAAGAATTCACTTTTATTGAATAATTACTAGCTGAAAAAAAGCCATTAAAGTCTGAATAGCTAAAAACAAGTGCAATAGAATCGGCACAACTCCCACTGATTTATGGGACCTCGACGGCTTTACTTGGAGAATTTTTGTATTAGAGTTTTTTGTGGATTTTACACTTCATAAAACTCAAATTTTTAGCATTTTAGAGAAAAAATATTTTTAGAGAAAAATACATTATGTGGAGGAAAAAAAAGGAATCGGAATGTTAGTAAATAGGCCCCATAATGTTGTTGAAAACTGCAGATGATCCTTTATGGCAGTCTGATCTGATCGTTTTCTTTAGTTGGGTCTTGGAGGAAGTAGAAACAGGCAGATTCTTAAGACATAACTTGCTGCCAGGAATGGGATGAAATTTCTAAGAGGAGAAGAAGAAAGGCAAGAGGTCAGAAACGGACCATTAAAAGCATGAGTTTATGTTCGGTTCAGAGCTAGAGTGTGGATGGAAGCTGGCTAGTGGGAAGAGCTTTGAATATCAGTGTAAAGGGAATATCCAGCTTTTTGCATAGAATCAATCCCATTGGCTGCCAATACAGTTCATGCTGAGCAAATCAGGAAGGAGGGGACTGGAGCAGGCGCAGTACTGGTGTTGCTTTTGTTTGTTCCTTCTACCCAATGCCGATCTCTGCAGGGAAGTAATGGAGGCAGGGGTTTCTCCACCCAAACAGCACAGGTTTCAACAATGTGGGTAAGGCAGTTAGGACTAAAGCTGGACATTCATTGTCAGATCATAACAGGAGTCTAGGGAGAACCATCAGTAGGACGCATTAAAGTGGTCATTCACCTTTACTAACTTTCACTATGTTACAGAATGGCCAATTCTAAGTAACTTTTCAATTGGTCTTCATTATTTCTTTTTTTTATTTATAATTTTTGAATTATTTGCCTTCTTTTGACTCTTTCCATCTTGTAAACCAGGGTCACTGATCCCGTTTAAAAACAAAATGTTCTATAAAGTTAAACATTTATTGTTATTGCTACTTTTTATGACTCCTCTTTCTATACAGGCCCTCTCCTATTCATATTCCAGTCTGTTAAATGCATGGTTGCTAGGGTAATTGGACCCTAGCAACCAAATTGCTGAAACTGCAAACTGGAGAGCTGCTGAATAAAAAGCTAAATAACTCAAAAACCACAAATAATACAAAATGAAAACAAATTGCTAATTATCTCTAATATCTTTCTCTATATTATACTAAGAGGAAAATTCCTTTAACACACCTATGTGGTCCTCGCCCAGTGGAATCCTAACCTACAGAATATCTGATTTTTGGGCATAAATCTATTGGGAGGCCCCATACACAGACCAATAAACTGGAGATATTATCAGCTTATTTCATTTGCCTTTGGAATAGTTATTCTGTGGATTGATTTCCCACAGATCTCAATCTCTCTGTTTCTTCCCGTAGGATTCCGATTTGAAAAAAACAGTAGATGAAAGCGCTCGGATTATGAGAGCCTACAACCACTACTTTGACGTGACAATAGTGAATGATAATTTAGACAAAGCCTTTGAGAAACTGCAGGCGGCCGTGCACAAACTGAGGACAGAACAACAATGGGTTCCGATCAGCTGGGTCTATTGATTCCTTTGGGAGAGGAAGAACGATACCCCGGCAACAGTTGCCAGGCAGTCTGTACAGAGCAAGGCCAAACCGACAGTAAAGAGACCTTCGGCACTCGTGTCTTTTTTTTTTTTTTTTTCCTGAGAAAGGTTTTCAAGGATCATACACTGTTGTGAATTTTTATATAACATTTTGAAGGGAAAGTGTGCTTAAATATGTAATTTATTTTAATTTTTATAACTTTTACAGATAATCTTTCTATTCATTTTACATGAAGGAAATGCGTTCAAGCATTTAACGTGAACTTTCATCCGAGTACATTTTGCCTTTTTCCTTCAAGAAAACGTGTCATTTACATAAGCGTTTGGTCTTACATTTTCACTGTGATATAAAAGATACTTGAAATTTTGTAAGCCTCTCGTGTTTAATGTAGTCACAGACATGCGTACGTTTGTATGGTTTAGGGCAGAGCTGGCCAACCTTTTCCATGCAGCGGCCACAATATTTCATACGCTACAAATCTGAGGGCCAAATTGTATGATAATGGAGATGCCATATAAATAGTTTATAGAGCTCTTAAAGGAGAAGTAAAGTCGTTTAACACTTGGGGGTGCCAAATATTAGGCACCCCCAAGTGAATGTATTTACTTACTTTACCCCAGGCTGGTGTTCCTATGAGCACCACGGATCAATCCTCTTCCCGACTTCGTCTTTCTTCTCGCAGCTGCGCATTAGAGTGAAAAGACGAACTAAAAAGTCGGCAATTTCGTTCTACTGCACATGCGTCTGCCCCGGGAAATTTGAAGAAAGAAGAAGCTGGAAGAGGATCGCTCCGTGGTGCTCACTGGTATAACCCCGGCCGGTGCAGTTTCAGGTAAGGCAATACATTCACTTGGGGTGCCTAACATTTGGCACCTCCAAGTGCTAAATGACTTTCCTTCTCCTTTAAGCAGTATGGGGTCCATCTGTGGCCCTCCGGTGACCACTAACTTTATTCTGGGGTGAGATAGAAAGCCTCAAACTGATCTGAATGTGAAACCCCTGGCAGGATCACTACCAAATGTTTTTGGGCTGAAAACACAGTTGAAGTCGATGATTTTAGGAGGCACTTTGGTGACTTTCTTCCTAGAGCTAAACCAGCATCTTGGGTCATACAAAGGGGTGATTCAAAGCCCCCTGCTGTCTCACATTGGCTTCATTGGAAACACAGGAGAGGATAATTTAAAGGAACAGTAACGTCAAAAAATAAAAATGTTTTAAAGTAATGAAAATATAATGCAGTGTTGCCCTGCACTGGTAAAACTGGTGTGTTTGCTTCAGAAGCACTTCTATTGTTTATATAAATAAGCTGCTGTGTAGCAATGGGGGCAGCCATTCAAAGGAGAAAAGGCTCAGGTTACACAGCAGTTAACAAATAAGCTCTGTCTGTCTAATGGTGTTATCTGTTATCCATTAGTTAACCTGTGCCATATAGCCGTTTTTCAATTTCTGCCATTGCTCCCCAGCAGTTTGTTTATATGAACTATAGTAGTGTTTCTGAAGCAAACAGATCAGTTTTACCAGTGCAGAGCAACACGACCTGATATTTTCATTACTTTAAAACACTTCCATTTTTTGGTGTTACTGTACCTTTAAGTCAATGCAAGGGGGGGGTGGAGGCACTTTGGGGCGTTTTTCTGGCACCTTGGGCTGTTGTCACACAGGGAGGAACTTTACAGAATTGCTGGGTTGTTACCCTAATTTTAGCAGGCCCTGCATCTATTCCCCCCAATCATTCATGTATATGTGGGGAGCAGGAATGGAGGTAAATGAGTAGGAGTGGGGCTGCAGGTTAATACTGCTATAGCAAACTCTGTGTAAAGTAGGTTGTAGTGGTGCCATTATTTCCAATGCAGGACATTTATTATTTAGACACTACCAGACATTTTTGTGACTTTTTCTGGCATAAAAAATGGGCTAGGGACTAAGGTTTCCTGGGTGTGGAGCCTTATCTCCTTCACTTGTATAAAATCAGATGGATTGAGGTGGTTTGTGTGTTCACCTTTTCAGCAGAATTCAGTATTTGTTTATTATCTCCCCTTTATGTATAAGAGGGTCCATCTTTATCCCTGTTTTTACATGTCTGCTTTACTTTTTGGTCTCCACATTAACAAAGCGATCTGCCAGTATATACTTTATAAAATGTGACCTACTGCTCATTTTGTACAATGTGTGTGTTGTATATTTTGCCTAAATCACAGTCAGCAGTTTTGTAAAATGATGGCTTCGGAATTTCCATGAATTAGTTACTCATTTATATTGCGGTGCAGCTGTAGTTATGGCTTATCATCGCCCAAAACTGATAAAAGTGCCCAACAAACACAATTAGAGCAGATAATCTGTAGCTCGCTGTACGATACCTGCTGCTATTGTATTGATGTCTCATTAACTGGAAATGTTTCACAGGTAAATATTTAACATCAGTTCCTAAAGGCTTTGCATAAAAATTCCAGCTGTAACCTGATCTAGTTTGTTTTGACTTTATATTACAGGATGGGAGTAACAGCAGCTTCTTATGACCGGTATCAATAATAAAGGATACTAAGGGATACATTGCCTATTTACTTATAAGATGCTGAGAGATTCTATATCATTTTAACTGGGTTCAAGAGCGGATTGAGATCTATAACAGTAATGATTTTATATTGATGAAATGACAGCCAAAATAACACATAAAATAAAATTTTAATTCTGTTGTTGATTCAGTCTTTATCTTTTATTGATGCTTTCTGCAAACTATTATTCTAATGCTCTAAAAAAAAAAAATGTATTTCCGTTGAAAAATGAATTGCCTCTTCAGACTAGTGATGTGCAAGTGAGGAAAAACTGAACCCCCACCTGATCCTAACCTGCAAAATGATGCCATTGATTGCTTCTGGTTCCAAGACACAAAATCTTTGGGAGCAGAGGAGTATACTTCCCAGTCTTAGCCAACCCTAACCTGCAATGGTAACCCAAATTTCAACCAGACCCCACCCAACCGATCGTAACCTGCAAATCACTACTTCACACATTTCTAGGATCAATCCCTTTCACTTTGTTATTCTGCATTTGAGGCCTCCTTTAGGGCATAACAAGTACGAAAAATCGTTCAATCGAACGATTAAATCCTTTGAATCGAAGGATTTTAATCCATCGATCGAATGATTTTTCTTCGACCTTCCCCATAGGCTAACATTGATGCTCGGTAGGTTTTAGGTGGCGAACTAGGGGGTCAACGTTTTTTTTAATGAGACAGTACTTCGAAATATTCGAACAACGGTTCGAAGTCGAAGTCGCCAAAAAAAAACATTCGAAATTCAAAGTATGTTTTATTCTATTCCTTCACTCGAACTAAGTAAATGGGCCCCTTAATGTCACCCTATCTGCTTTCTCAGTCAGATTCCCCATTCATTGCTTTCAGCCACCTGAAAAGGGCCAGCCCCATAGTCTGAGAAAATTAGACTGCTTTAAAGAGTGGTGTGTAGAGCAATATGGAAAGTCCCCTTGCAACACACTCTATATAAAGGTCTTTGTATAGATCAACATGTCAATCGCAATAAAACTTTTTGATTTATAAACATTCTGAGACTTGCTTGATTTCCTGTGTTGTGCTTATGCTGAACTGTAACTTGACACCCAGATCTGTATATACATATACAAAGTTAGGGTCATTTGCCCAGCGGGACGGGTAGGCCAGGGGGGAGGAGGGAGGGTGGCGCAAAAACCCTCCCCCCCTCCCGTGCTACAAAGAACAGGGTAATGCCATAAAACTGGAGGGCAGGGTACAAAGTGGGAGAAATGGCAGATGACTAGAAAGAAATAAGACACTAACACTGCATGGAATACAAAATATACTATGGTCGCCATCCAGATATCAGAATAAGAGAAACTAGGAAACCACATGTGCAAGAATTAGAAATCATCTGTACATATTCACAGAGTATTTTCTTATATAAAAAGAGCACTCATTTGGAATGAATGGTGCTGTGGCTCTTAAAACAAAGCCCAGAAATCTATAAAAAATAAGAGAACAAAAGTTCTCTTTTCACCCACCCATTTATGCCATTTTAGCTACTACAAAATCAACACATTTGTTGCATTTTAGGTGCGATAAACCCACAAAAAGTAAGTTAAACCCAGAAAATCATATCTTTTTTAAAAGGAAAGTCTTTATAATCCAAAATGGGTAAATGTGTTTTTTTTACTCAAAACTACCAAGTAAAAGCTTCCCTAAATGTGACTATTTTGATGAAAATCTCATCAAAGCTTTTACTTTGCAGCATCTTACCTCCCACATATTAGGTACCAAGATAAAATACTCTAATTATGAATGCCAGTGATGCACTGTACAGTTGGATGTCCATCGTGCATAGGTTTAACTTAGTACAGGTATGGGACTTGTAATACAGGATGCTTGGGTTTTCCAAAAAAGAGGGTCCATACCTTTAAGTCTACTAGAAAATCATGTAAACAAACATATACAATAGGCTGGTTTTGTTCCAATAAAGATGACTTATATCTTAGTTGGGATCAAGTACAAGGTATTGTTTTATTATTACAGAGAAAAAGAAAATCATTTTAAAAAACGTAATTATTTCATTAAAATTGAGGAAGATGGCCTTCCCCTAACGGATCCCATACCTATACTGTATGTCATGAAGAGACCCTACCTGTTTTAGTTAAAATGGAAGCAATGAAATTACATACATTACATTACATAATCTGTATGTGACCAATCAGTAATCACTAAGCAGTAATGTATCTGAATACTGCCTCCCTACCTACGGATAGTACTGAACAATGAAATACAGTCTCAAATACAAAAGACACATCTAACACAAATATTTAGAAAAGTTTATTAAATACTGATTATATAAAATATGTTTAATATATTTTATAAAAATATATTAAAAAAGTATATTATACAAAATATTTTTTAAAAAAAGGGGAGGGGTCGCCATCACTGTAGTATTATTCTTCACAGAAGTAATTTTCAATTAAATCATCTGGTAAGCAAACAAAGCAGCATTTCTTTATCTCCTTCCAGCAGTCGAGGCAGTAGGCTGTGTCACAGTTTGATGTCTTGCAAATGTAGGAAGTCTTGGTTTCTTTGGCATTACAAACCAAACAGCGTCGCTTTATAATGACTCTCAGCCATTTCATTTGTCGGAATAGCATACCAGGTATAGACATCATCTGTGGACAACACAATATAGTCAATATCAAGCCAAGGGGCGTGAGAATCTATTTACAGCAATGGCAGCTGAAGTAAGGGTGGTGGCAGATATGGCTACTGGCCACTTGCCTCTTCTTTGGGAGACTAATCTCCTCTAAATGCCTTCCCGCCGGCTAGAATGAAAATGGCCGGTGGGATGGCAGTCGGAACGATTTGTTTTCCAAAGTTGTCTGAACTTTCCTCGTTAGGCAACTTCGAAAAAACAAATCGTTCCGACTGCCATCCCACCAGCGATATATATTCTAGCCGGCAGGAAAGTATTTAGGGGAGATTTGTCGCCCGAAGAAGAGGCGATTGGTCACTGGGCAACTAATCTCCCCCAGTAGCCATGTCTGCCACCACCCTAATGCATTAGAAGAGTAAGCAAATGTATTTTGTGCACATAGTCAGGGCTGGTCCTATCAAATGTGGGGCCCAATTGGGACCATGTTGGCGGGGCCCCTAGACAAAGTGTTGCTGGCTACTGACACACCAAGTATTTAGGAAAATAAGGGCATACAGGCACAAAATAGAAAGGAAAGGGGCAGACAAGGTAACATAATAGGGGCACACAGGGTAAGAGAGAGAGGGAGGAAATAGGAGAGTGGACTGGGCCAATTAGTTTGGGGCTGGGCCGATTCAGCTTGGGAGCAGGCTTGGTTGGATTGGGGGCAGGCAGGGCCTATCAAGGTTGGAGGAAAGCTGGGCCTATGAGAGTTGGGGGCAGGCTAGACCTATGGATTTGGGGATGGGCTGGACTCTCAAAGTTGGGGGCAGGCCAGGCAGCATCATGTGCTGAGGGAAATATTATCTGTGCTGCCCTGTGGTGCGGGGCCCCCCAGAGGTGCGGGGCCCAATTGGGCCCAATTGGTCCAATTGGCCTAAGGCCGGCCCTGCACATAGTGCAGCTAATGTAGGAAAATGAAAGCTAAGGCAAGGTGCTGGTGTGTTGGGTGCCAACTAATGTGCTGTAGGGTGATGAGCTGTAAAAGACAGAAGCTCAGGTTAATACTTACAAAGTTTCTGTGGCGGTTGGCAGTGATCATTAAGTTCTTCCTCTTTATATTTAAATACAGGTCCCTGTACCTCAGTAGCTCATTATAGAGATGGAGAATTCGCCTTTTCTCCGTCTAAAGGAAAGAAAGCAGCAGGTGGAGGTGTTACACAGTTATTTACACTAAGAAATACATCAGTTCATTAGTAGGACAAAAATTAGTGAAATTTAGTAGTGCCCTTTCTGCCATGAGCCAAGGTGAGAAAATAGACACATGGGCCACTTTACCAGAAGCTAAAAAAAGCCCCTCAGGTTAATAAATTCCAAAATATTCCTAAATAAAAAAACTCTCTCAGCCCATAATATCTTACCTTAGGGTAAAAGTAAGCAGCCAGGACTCTGCGCAGTCGGCTCATGTATATCTGGACAAAAGGAAGGATCAGCGTGATGGTCAGTAGTAAACAAGTGCCGATATATTGCTGGGACGTCAGATGAATCGGTTGCGCCAGACAAACTGTGGAGAATCAGAAAGAAACTGGAGTATTAGTAATGCTGCAAGTATGAATGATATGTCTTGTTGGGAAATGAATAGAAAATGAAGCCTCGAAAGATACTTATAATTCCTTTCATTCAGACTGAAACTAAGCAGTTTAACTGTTAAGCAAGTCAACCAAAACAATTTCACCTTAATGGTTCTACAGCTTGTTTGGCCATACAATTCATATCAGCTACCTGTGTGATTGTCCCATTTCAATGAAACTGCTTGCTACATGTAAGTTCTATTGATATCTATATAACTTTAAACTCATGGAGTACAGCACATTGGAAATGTCAGTGAAGCTTTGCACATACCAGTATTATTGGTCACATGAAGCGCATTAGAGGACGTATTGATATTTCCGATTGTGTTCCGGAGAAATCTTGCCAGGAATCCGGTGCCACCAACAATCACTTCTAGATTGTGTTTAACTGCAGGGTAAAAAGAGAGGTGGATTAAGCAATATGGAACAGAAAGAAGTATGAACTATTAACAGATTGCTGTTAGAAACATACAGTAGTACATTCAAGACATACTTACAGCCAAAGTTGTAGCTAATATTGGAATGCTTGATAGTAATGTCCATGATATTTTGGACACCCAAATCCAGTCCAAGTAAAAGCAGGCAAATAACAATCAGCGGAATGCACTTTATCATAGCGCTTGTCTGGAAGAGAAAAGTTCATTATTGTATTTATGAAAGAAGCAGGGAACATACCGTAATCTGCTAGAGATTATTTGATAAGTACTTACCAATGCTTTCACCTCTGGTCCATGGAGGGCAAAGTTTATTGGGTAAATTAAATCTGCACGTTCCCCTTTTTTCAGCGGTAGCAGGTGCCTCTTTCCCTGTAGGATAAATAAAAAAAAGAGTGATTTCCTGGTCTCTCATTTACATTTTTGAATATCCTTAACTTGAAAAACAAACACTTCTGAACAAAATGAGCCAACAACAAACTTACTCTTACTCAAAAACTGAAATCTACTCTCCTAGGGCTCCTCATGCAGTATTTAATGTACAGAAGAAGAGCACATTAGGATTCTCACTCATCTTAATTCTTATATACTTCCTAAACCTTTATAATAACTTGTATACACTTCAAAATGTAATTAAGAAATGAGTGCATTTATAGAGCATAAATAAATATATACATACATAACAAAAGACAGTATGTTTGCTGCCAAACTAACCTGCTTCCTCCTACGAGCGTCAATTTGTTTGAAGTACGTTGTTATGTACACATTGTCGTGGCGAAGGTTTGAATTGTAATTCTCAACATAGCCAAAAGCTCTGCAAAGACAAAGGGACCAGAGTGAACCCCACACAAAAACCTCACACAAAGTAAACCATCGATATTTGGCTTCTACAGTATTAATTGGTAAAATAAAACGAATGTACTTACGAACTGATGTATTGGAGGAAGAGTAGAGACAAAACTATTTTTATAGCCTTCATAGCTTTCTGTGAAACTGATTCGCTCTCTTCAACGGTTTCTGACACATTTTGTTTGACTTTCTTCAGTGTCGTATCAAATATGGTTTTGTTTCTGACCTGTGTTCAGGCAAAGAGAGAAAAAAGTATATGAAAATACTAGCCAAGGGGATCACAAGACACGTCAGATGAACTTCATAGCAAATAAAGGAAATATTTTAAAAGCACCGATTGATTGGCACCCAAATAACAAACAGGATCCTATCAGCAATGGAGAGAGTCTCCGATGAGGCATATTATGTGAAACTTACCGTAATTTGAACATCTATAGTGACATTTTGCTTGAATGTGTCAATGGCCCCACTGATATTATCATAGAGTTCTCCAAACAAAGGGTCAATGCGGATGTGCTTCTTGCACAATGGCAGGAACCCTAGAAATAAAGGCAGCAAGTCAATAAATAACTACAAATACTTCCCTCCCACTATTGTCAAGACATTTCTTGTTGAATTTTAGGGGGGAATTACCTTTACATTACATGTTATATTATGATATAGATGGGTGAAATCAATCAAACTTTGAAATTTATCTTTTTATTATTTATGGATTTTATAAGACAATTTTGCTTATTTTTTTTTATAAAAAGTTTTGCTTGACAGCACAAATAACGCTGTCCTATAGTAAGTAACCCCCTGTCACTAAATAAATATATATGGTGAAAATGCCAAATTAAATTTCTACTTTTGGTTACAAGTGTCACATTTTGTTTAAAGATACTTACAATTTAAAGCGCCGCAGACAAATTTCAATTTCATTGGCCAGCACAATGCATGATTGAGAAGAGGTAACCATATTGTCTCCATGCATTCATCATATTTCTGATCAAACCATTCATGGCACTTCCCTATGCCCATTTCGAAGAGATCTGTTAGGAAAGAAAATGGATCATTAATTTGTGTAATGGAGCTGTCACCAAAGCCTACATATTACCCTGCATCTCACAATTATGCGGGTATCTAGTATATATAGGATGTGCATAATTCTCTACATACACATAAATATCATGAAAAGAATCAGGATCTTTAATGCTTGGGAATGTGGAGACTCCACTGTGTAACATTCCAGCTCCAGGCAGAACAAAGGAACACAGGGTACCAGTCCTGCTACTAGAACCCCTACACCAAGTTTTATCTGATTCATGGGGTATCAAACCACATGTGGCCAGAGCTGGGCCTGAGCGGCCAGGAGCCCCAGGCAACCTGGCCAGCCTCTGCACCGGTTGAGTGAATCATCAGTGTACGAGCATGCGTGAAAGCCTGAATTGGCGGATGCGCAAAAAGATGTAGAGAGAGGGGACCGGGCATGGGATAGGCTATAGAGCAGGTACATGTCTGCTGCCCTCCTAGCTTTGGGCCCTAGGCACTTGCCTACTCTGCCTACCCCTAGTTCCAGCCCTGCATGTGGCCATTGGTTTGAGAAAACAGTGATATATTTTCAGCACATAAAGTATTTAGGAAAATGAAATGCAGTGAGATGAAAGTGGGTGTACTTGGAAACTTACGTTCACAGCGTAGGAAAGTCTTCATGCTAAATTTCTTCTGAGTATTCATTAGTAACGTTTTGTTTCTCTCGATTTCTTCCCTTATCAGTTCTTTCTCTCTCACATTGTCGTAACCCTCAGTGCTTTCAACTTCTTCTTCTACCTCACGGAAATCATCAGTTATTTCTTTGGTGTCCTTTGTCAAATTCGATGACCGTTTCTATAAAAAAAAAAAGAGACATTTTTCATACAGATAATATAGCTGAGCGGTGCTTATAACCACTATTGCCAGTTGTTCTCTGATATATTCTCTTTACCGTTAATTTCAGTAATATGTAAGGGCATATATATATGAAAATAGTGTAGAAGTAGAGCTCAACACAGTTTGTGAAAAGTGTGAAACTCCACTTCATTTACTTGTATAGGATTTTTAGGAATTGTTTATCAAACTCTCTTTTCACCCACTGATAAATGTGCCATTAAAAATCCAATTCAAGTGAACAGAAGAGGCTGTAAGTCCACTTGGGTGAACTGGGAGGTCTATTTTCCCCCATAGTTGCAGCATTTGATACACAAACTGGTGACCATGAAATTATTACTGAGAGAACAATACACATTGATCTAACATGACAGGACTGTACCACTCAAGGTCTCAAAGCATTAAGTGCACTTTGTAAAGAACAGGTGCAAATGTAAAAGGGCTTTTAATTCCAGGCCTATAAGGTATTGAGCCATACAGTTAAACCTATAATAACACATCTTGCATCATTTACAAAAATACTTATGAAGATTTGTCATTAATTATCATAATTGTGAGTCCCACCATTTTCTGCTAAAAAATATAAATTTCATTACCGTCAATTGACCAAATATCCTCTTTACAGGTTCCATCATTGATGTGTACATCATCTTTGTGTGGTTAAGGGTCATCTCTCCTGTACACTCAAAGCTCATTACAAGTAATTCTATATTTTTCATCATATTAGGAACAGGGCCTAAAAAGAGAAGAGGGTTTAGTACATTGTAAAGAACAAATACGGAGTAAGTAGAATGACTAGCCAGTACATACCATCAGTGATTGCTTTGATAGCAACTGTAGTTGTTAGGGCACCTGTCCTTTGGCACATGATAAGCAGGAATATCATCAATGTCGAGCAGCGGAAATTAGTGGACATTGCCCATCCGAAGGAAAATATAGCTGAGAAAAGAGCAACAGGGGGAGATGCATTAGGTTCAGCCTATAAGTACAACAAGGGCCATAACTTGCTATCACATAAATATACAGGGCCCAAACCAGGAAAAAATTACAGTAATATACTTACAAACAATAAAATAACAAATAAATAGTGATAACAGTGAAAGAAGTATATACTCACCATTATTAACAATAAATATGCAGATTTTTATCTGGTCATTCAAGGTGGTTAATGGATAAACCAGCAAAAAGTAAAGTGCTAGAGAAAGAGAAAAAGGTATTAGACTGGATAACACACACCTTACCCCTATTATATGCCATACTCTCATTGTATCAGTCTCTCACACACACTTCATTTTTTCACTTTTTTCTTACCGCTTCCGATGCATAATCCAACAATAGCTCCAAGGAAATACTTCACTTGATAATATTCATTACTGTTGCTGAAGAAAAACCGAAAAAGCAACGTAGGGAGCATTTTAGCCAAGATCCGTTCCAATGCTGAAAGGACAGAAATCAACTCATTAAGTACAATTATCATTGCTTGCTGGAGTCTGTTAGTAAGACCCATTTATAAAACCAAACAATTCCCCAACGCTGTATAATGCATGGGTGTATATATCTTACATACAGGTTAAATACTGATTGATACAGGAGATTAAAAGGGTCTTTCTGCTCATCAGAACTTGTAACTACAAAAATATTCAAATTATATGCATTTGGTTGCTGAAAACCCCAATAAATACATAAATATTACTAACATCACTACTGCTACAACTAGAATTCGGAATACAAAGAACATTTCTATCAAATCCAGGAAACACTGTTACACTGTTACATAAAAAAGCTACTGGTTATATAATGCCCAATATAGACATGCGCTAAAATCCTATAAAGAATAACATTACATTTCTAAAAATATAACTATGTAAATGGCAATAGACTCTCCCACATTTACAGCTAACAAGAGGATCTGTACAGCCATCATTATATTCAATAAAAGGCAATCATTGGGATGATTTCAATCATATGTGTATCTACTACTGGTTCTATTATCATTTATCTATCATTCTATCTCTAAAAAGTTACTTACTAGTCTTTGGCTGATTTCTTTTCATTTTCTTCTTTAATAATTCTGGTTTCTTTTCTATTTCCATATTAATATGTATTTCATTATTATTTATATTTAAATTTGTCATTTTCTAAATTTACGCAAGAGCTTGGCACAAACGTGCTTCCACTCTCCACGTAAGCTTAGACAAGAATGACAGGTGTCTGTGAATCCTTCACACTGCATAACTGTCACAGATGATGTCATAATAGGGATAGATTGGCATTCAGCCAAATGATGATGTCACAATAGTCTGATATACTAACCTATTGTGATGTAATTGATGATGTCATAATAGGGTATTGTGATGTAATTGATGATGTCATAATAGCCACTTCATGATGTCACAATAGCCTGTAATTGCCGGAACATTCTGGCTTCTACCAGAATATATAATTCTAAATCTATTCAAAGCTATTACTCTGTATTTTTTGTTATACAAAACCGATTATACAGATTTGTATAATCTGTTATACCAATACTTATATTTAGAATTAAAATATTTTTAGCAAAATAACTCCAAAGTTTAAAATACCATCATATATTATAAACCTGTTTATATCTAGTAGAAAAGACAAGTAACTTACTAGTGTTTTTTCCCATTCATTTTCTTCTTTAATATTACTGGTTTCTTTTCTTTTTCTATATTCATTTGGATTTTATTATTCATTATTTGGATTTTCATTCTGTATCTATTCAAAGCTATTACATTGTCTATTATATAAATACTTATATTTAGAATAAAAAAATTATAGCAAAATAACTCTATATTTAGAAACACATATTCTAATCTCTAATGAGCAGGGCCGTGGCAACCCTCTGTATCCCTTAGTTAGTATGTTTTTATTTAATTAGATTTGTATGTTTGATGTAATCATCCTTCAATTGTACCGAGCTGTGCAATAATGTGATAAAATATTTATGTACGTTGGCAACAAAAAAACCTTCGATTTTCAAAAGTCCATCAAATTACTCCAAATTGGTTGTAGAAGTTCCCCAATAGGGTAAAACACCAATTTGGCAGGTTTTATATGGTGAATAGCTGATTTTAAATTCTTAAAGAGACAGTACATGATACATTTCGATATTCAAATTTTTTTTTTAAATTTGAATCAAATATGGACTATTCCCTAGTCGAATTACACTAAAATAAACTCAAAATTCGAAATTTAATTTTCACTTTGACCTTTGATAAATTTGCCCCATACTGTAGGGCAATATTGGGCAGAATTAGCGTTGACTCCTCCAGCAGAGAAGCCCTAGTGTAGTTCATATAGATAAAGGGAGTCCAGCATTCACCATGATTGACTACTGTGTTAGCTTTATTGTACTATACCAAATCAACCTGACAAGGGGAGGTGTGTATTTGCTGAAACATTGTTTTCATTTGGAATGGCACAATAAAGCTAACACAGCAGTTAATCTTGGTGATGGACAGGCGAAGGCTGTTTATATGCAGCTATCTATAAGCCAACAAAATTCTGGCATCTATTACAAGATGGACGAGGATGCTAAGGCTAATTCTACACTCAGCCCAGGTGCAAACACATGAGTGGATTTCGGCTGTAAAACAGCCGAGTGTGGCATTAGCCTACTGTAGTAACTCAAGTAATGACTGGAGTGGTCAGGAAAGAAAAGGTTTCTTTCAGCTCAAGTCCAAGAGAGGAGGCATTTCTAAAGAAAATATCCTTTAATTAAAGCACAATGTACATTACATTTTGACAGTCAATCTGTTCTTGAAACACAACTTCAACACAGGTGTCATAGCTTTGTCTCAGTGTCTGAACCTAGTTTTCTTGCATGGTATCTTCTCTATCCTGCTATCCAGTGCTGCAGAAACAAAATTACATTTGCAGAGGGTTCTAATGAAATGATCAGTAAATAACAACAAGTAGGGAAGATTCTTGAAATGAACAGCACATTGGGTAGAATGCTCTATAACAGTGGTTTCCAAATTGTGGGTCTGACTCCCTGGGGGGGGGGCTGTAGAAGTGGAATCCGTGCTCAGTCTGAAGGTTGTGCAATTTGGGGAGAAAGTTTATTTGTTCCATCAGAAATTGCAAAAAACTAGCTTTCAATTCAGTTGGGTTAAAAGGGTGAAAGGCTTATTTGTTGTTATAGATATTCTAGGAACTATGGTTGAATGACTGATAATTGAGTGTTTTTTCCTATATGTGTAACCTTGCTAAGGGGAGCCTGACAAAACTTAAACCTGTAAGGGGGTTTTGATTTAAAAAAAAAAAAAGTCCCTAGTGGCAATAAAAAGCCAGGATGCTTTGCATGTGTTGCATGTATTTCAAGCTCCAAGAGAGCGCTGGCCCTATATACAGTGGCTTAACTCCCGGGGGAGCAAGGGGTGCAATTGGATCAGGGCCCGCACCCCTGCAGGGCCCCCCAGCAGATCACAGCCAGCTGTAGTCGACTGCAGCTGGGAAAAAAAATCGGCATGGGGGGTGGCCTGGCTGCACGACCCGCCCCCACCTTATTATAGTTATGTTACTGCCTATATAGTCTCATTTATGTATGCAAGTGCAGTGTAACTTTTCTCTGCAGTGGGAATACCCCTAAAACCTCTATCATTAAAGGAACAAAATGCCCTCCTCGCACTTCTGTATAGTTGCACATTGGTGCTGCTCAGTCATTTATTTATTTTATTTAAGTTAAAACCTCAACTGCGTTTTGAGCACGTGCCTGGAATCAGACATGGTCGGACTGGGCTGGAGGGACACCGGGAAAAACCCAGTGGACCGCCCGCTCTCGTGGGTCTTGCTGGCCCAAATCCGCACCCTGTGGTTCCTCTTCTTGCTACAAATGGCCTGAAGAAGGGCCCAGGCCCGAAGAACATAGTGCGCATGCAGCAGAGCATAGTGGTGGGGGGCCCAGAGTCTCAGGCCGCCCAGTCCGACCCTGGAATCAGAGGTCAAGTAACTAACACATCTGTCTTTGTAGTTGTCAGAGAAATTCAATCATTTCTTCTGCATGAAGGCAGTTAATTCAGAGGTTTAAAAATTTTCCCTGTATAACATCAGATCAATTGCACATTTTTGAGTGCTAATAGGGTATGGTAGATATCTAGAGGTGCCTTACTTATGGTTTCTGTGGCTTCTTCAAGTGGTTCTTGTTGATGTTCTCTTTAGGAAACTGGTATTCAAGAGTTGAATTAATTATGGAGGTGGTAGTACCTGGTTGGGAATCTTCCATAATGCCTCACACACACACCATTGTAGGAGAAGAAGTTATGATTCACTGTAGATTGCGGCTGCTGGGCCTGCTAATAAATATAGCTCAGAAAGAGTAAAAACTAGTAGTGAGCAGGATATTGCACCTGCTCAATACTGAGAGTGCTATAATGTATGTGATTTGTGAGATACTGAACTTGCTGTATTCATCCTGATTTGTAACTTTACAATAATAAGCGGCTCCAGCTCTATCACACCAGCCTCCAGTAACTGCACCAATAGAATGACACATATAATAATATGTGTTAATAATAATAATTTTATGTCACACTTGATGATCACTATATCTTTCAATGAGTTGTATATACATTCCTGTTACCTAGCAACTCTACACTAACTTTTGGTGTTTTGTCTAAGAGGAGGGCTACGTAGTACGTGTGTGTTCCTGTAACCTTGAAAAAGATTTCAGAGGAGACTAAAATGTTGGTTAAATAAAGTGCACTTGAGATGCTATTGACCTGTGAGTGCCTTGCTTACATTCTGTACTATATATTTACTTGTGATTAGCACCCATTAAGGCTCATGTTAAAATTAGTGCAGTAATTTTTTTAATATATTTGTTGAATGCTAACATTTCCTAATTTTCTTGTAACATCTCTAAGGGGCTGTTAGCAACAAGAATTATATTCTTTAAAACTCCAAAAAAAAGCAGGCAAATAAAAAATACTTATGCAAATGCAGTAAATAAAATATAATGTATAATGTAAAGAAAAGAACTATACACTATTATACCCTGTTGCTAAATAGAACTCTTATTACTACTTACAATACACCTGACTTACATACAACTCACACTTACATACAGAGGCTATTACAGTAATGTACTGTGGTTTGCTTAGCCTTTATTAGCATTTAGCTTTAATAAACCACCTGCCCCAATCCCCTATGGAGTGTGTTGTCTACTGCAAGACAACTATCTGTTGTATTTAATAAGTAAATATATATGTTTCAACTTACATACAAACAAACCTACTGACCCTA
The DNA here is from genome assembly GCF_017654675.1 of Xenopus laevis. Taxonomy (NCBI): domain Eukaryota; kingdom Metazoa; phylum Chordata; class Amphibia; order Anura; family Pipidae; genus Xenopus; species Xenopus laevis. The sequence continues at coordinate 41,711,073 of NC_054381.1, forward strand.
TGTCGTACGTAACCCGGGGACTGCCTGTATCAGTATATGTACCTCTAGTACATGCAAGTATGTGTGATGGGTACAAATATCTCAGTCACTGAATGATATACAATGTTGGTCTACAGTGGGAAGCAGATTTATTTCCATGCTAAATGTTTTCTTATTTATGAAATGTAATGTTAAAAACTTGAATCACTGTAGTCGGGATGAAAAATTCAAATACTCAATTGAGTTTTGGAGCGAAAACAACCCCAAAAAGAAAAATCTGAACATCATGAAGGCTACAAACATCTTCAAATGGTTCAAGGGACCTCTGCCTTTGACTTCTACATGACCTCGACAGATTTTAGTTGGAGTATTTTTGGATTCTAGCTATTTCCAGTTCCATTAATGGGATAAAATAGTTTTCCATGCAATACAAGGAAATAATAATGATGTAAATCATTTAAGGAGTGAATTAGAGAATATCAATCACCATTAAGAACACTTGTGATGATGTGTAGAGCCACAAGCAGTTCCAGATTAGCTGCATGTAGAAGCCTTTCATTTGTTATATCATATCCTGTAAGATTCAGAGTAGTCTCTGCTATTTTCCTCTAAGAAGGCATTACTTCATTAAAAGCTGCTTGAGTGGGCTTTAGTTCTGAACACAGATCTTTTACCTGCCAAAGGGAAAAATAAACAAATGCCATGTGCTGACTGATCACGAGCGAGAAGGCAAAAAACTGATCTCTGTGAACTGTGAGAAAAAATATAAAGCTGTGATACTTCATAGCTACTATACAGCTTAGATTTGGTCAATTGCTGTGGGCAGCTGAAAGATTAGACTACATATCAGTGGTTAAATTATATTCTTCCAATGCCAGCACTGAAAATGTCATCTGAATAGCCTAAACGATTCCATGTAATAAATATAACATAATGCAGCACTGCTTTCATCTTAAGAAAGGCTTCAAAGCCCATTATATCAACAAATGTGACTCGGCTTAGTTATTGGCTGCTTTGTACATGAGTAACTGCAAAAGGCAGCACACAAACAAACAAAGAGATTTCCAATATTCACTGATCTTACCACAGCTTGTAGCTGAGACAGTGCTCTGCCGTCATAAAGGATTTCACACAGCAGTGTATAAAGCTCTAGACACTGGACATCAGGAATCTGCTCCCATGCAAAAAAAATTTTCTTATATGTCGCAATCCCTTTTTGGGAATAAATAAAAATCAAATTGCTTTGAAGAGAACAATGAAAAATTCACACATAAACTTTATATCAACAGCTCACATCACAAAAAAAAAAGCATTTATCTGGTTGGATGGATATCGGAAGAGATAATAATGTTTGACCCACCCAAACAGTAGCTGTTTCTCTTTACAAAGCAATAGGTTATATGTCCAGCTATAAAAAGGTTATTCTTTCAGGGAGCACAAACATGTGATAGTGTTATGTAAATCCTTATGGTGACTGGAAGGAGCAAACAGTTCTCTCCATCCCTGGCATACAATATGAGCTGCTTATATAGTATGAATTTATTCTATATTTTCAGTGATTAGATAAATCAAAATCTAAAGTACTCAGCACTGCAGCATACTCAGGGCATCAGAAGTCACATCAGGAAGTATGATCATCAGATTAAAATGTCACAAAGGCATCATAGAACCCTTTCCATCAGCAAGTCCATGTAAGACAGCTGTGCCAGGAGGCATATTTACTTCAGTAGATTTATTCTGCAGTAAGGCAGGTAATGTTTCCATGTGGCTACGGGACCCCAACATCTATCCATTTAATGGCAGTATAGTAAAGGTTCCTGTTTTCCCATGATAATGCAGCTATGTAGGGATTTAAACCCTGTTTGCTTGAGTGAGCATTGCATGGCATCTTGTGCCAAAAGATTTAAAAGAGAACTAAAACTTAACTAAAAAAGTAGCTAGAAATGTTGTACATTATGTTTTGTGCTTCTGTACCAGCCCAAGGCAACCACAGCCCTTTATCAGGGAAGATCTGTGCCTCCAAAGATGCCCCAGTAGCTCCCCATCTTCTTTTCTGCTGATTCACTGCACATGCTCTGTGCTGCTGTCACTTACTGAGCTAAGGGACCCACTCACAATATGCAGTGCACATAGAATATGTGTGAATATAAATGTCACAGGATGTCATACAGATGAAGCCAGAAGGAATTGTACATCTGGCGTGCTGTAACGGATGAAGATAAATGCGCTGCTCGCGTTATATGCAGGGAAACACGATGCCCCGACGTTCAGAAAAGATAGGAGCTTAAATTAAAATAGGCGCGATTCCACAAACGGCCACCAGGTGGCGCCTGATCTACACTCTATGATTTACAAATTGTCATCTATATAGGTCTCCAGTAGCACTACTGTAAGTAGATACATCCATTGGCACATATATAGGAAGTAGCGGTGGCTTTGTGTATTGCGTGCATGTCTCTGACCAGTGGTTTTCATGTTCAACTCCCAGAATTTTTTTTTTCACCACCCCCCATTTTTCATTTTCCCTTGTGCCTCTCTCACCTCCCCTCTCTCTCAGCCCATTTTTCATCTGTTCTTTTAATCTCCCCAAATTTTCATTTTCCCCTGTGTCCCTCTCTCAGTCCGTTTTTTCATCTGCCCTTCTGTCTCCCCAATTTTTTATTTTCCTCTGTCCCCTCTCTCACCCTGTTTTTTCATCTGCCCTTCTGTCTCCCCAATTTTTCATTTTTCTCTGTCCCCTCTCTCAGTCCGTTTTTTCATCTGCCTTTCTCTCTCCCCCATTTTTTATTATCCCCTGTCCCCTCTCTCAGCCCCATTTTTCATCTGCCCTTCTGTCTCCCCAATTTTTTATTTTTCTCTGTCCCGTCTGTCAGTCCGTTTTTTCATCTGCCCTTTTGTCTCCCAAATTTTTCATTTTTCCCTTTTATACTTTAGTATCTTTGCCACCCTTATATATTTTTAACGGTAAACTAGACACTTGCACAATGTTTGTCTCTATAGAAATACATTGCATAAAACAGCTCATTAAGCCTTTTAGGTTAGGAAAAATTGCCCAGTGTTTCTCTTTCCTCCATTTTTTTCCCCTCAGCCACCTTCATGTCTTTCTCCCTCCCCCTCGAATTTCCTTTGTCCAATGTCTCTTTCCTCCATGATGAAAAATGGGGCTGAGAGAGGGGACAGAGAAAAATGAAAACTTAATGAGACAGAAGGGCAGATGAAAAATGGGGCTGAGAGAGGGGGCAGGGGATAATAAAAAATTGGGGAGAGAGAAAGGCAGATGAAAAATTGGACTGAGAGAGGGGACAGAGAAAAATGAAAAATTGGGGAGACAGAAGGGCAGATGAAAAAACGGACTTAGAGAGGGGACAGGGAAAAATGAAAAATTGGAGAGACAGAAGGGCAGATGAAAAAACGGGGTGAGAGAGGTGACAGAGAAAAATGAAAAATTGGGGAGACAGAAGGGCAGATGAAAAAACGGACTTAGAGAGGGGACAGGGAAAAATGAAAAAATTGGGGGGACAGAAGGGCAGATGAAAAATGGGACTGAGAGAGGGGACAGGGGATAATGAAAAATGGGGGAGAGAGAAAGGCAGATGAAAAAACGGACTGAGAGAGGGGACAGAGAAAAATGAAAAATTGGAGAGACAGAAGGGCAGATGAAAAAACGGGGTGAGAGAGGTGACAGAGAAAAATGTTACATATGGCGGGGATTGAACACTGAACCCCTTGGTCAAAACTAAGCGCTTAAACCATTAGGCCACCACTACAATACACTGCATAGTTAGTTGTCATCTCCCTTGATCAACTATTAGCTGCATACGGAACTAATCATATTACTTAGTGCTTGGCGGCCTCTAGTGGCAGAAACTGATATTACATGCGGGTAAATGCGCTAAACGCGACGAGGCTTTGTGACACATCGCACTTGCTGCCACTTCAGTAGCGTTACAGCGCGATAAACGTTGAAAAGTAAGTGACTCCATCTGTAGGATGATATGCTGAGGATAGGTACATATGAGTGAATTCCCACAATATACCGGTACATATTATATGCATTATAGTGCTTTCCTACTAACCAATCAGACAAGATGGAAAATACTGCACTCACATATGTTTAAAAATACAATATTGTGGTTTACTTAACAAATCACATTATATATATATTTTATCAACTAGCAGCACAGCTGAATAGTAATTATTGTAACGAGGTACAAGTGCAAGGGTTCTTATGTATCCCCTATTAACAAGGCTTGATATGGATCACAGCAGTAATGCTGTAGAATAATGAGCACCTTGAGGTTCGGGAGAAAAATATTAATAACACATAAATAACTGAATCGTTCACAAAGTGCTGAAACAGGTTGTAAAATTATTAACCACATTGGTATCTGATTTGAATTAACTTTTCATATGATATAGAGGGTATTTTAAGACAACTTGCAATTGGTTATAATTTTTTTTTGATTAATTTGAGGTGTTCAAGCTTTTTGTTCAGCAGCTCAGTTTGCAGTTTCAGCAATCTAGTTCCTAGGGTTGAAATTACCCTAGCAACCATGCATTGATTTGAATAAGAGACTAAGGCCTGAAAAGTAACAGGAGTAAGAAAAAGTATCAATAACAATAAATGTGTAGCCTTACGGAGCATTTGTTTTTAGATGGGTTCAGTGACCCCCATTTGAAAGCTGGAAAGGGTCAGAAGATGGCAAATAATTCAAAAACTATAAAAAAGAAATAATAAAAGCAAACTGAAAAGTTGCTTAGAGTTTTATAACATACAAAAAGTTAACGATGAACCACCCCTTTATGAGTTGGGATATGACTTAATTCATCTGTTAGCAATGAAAATGAGTAATGCTGTTGAGAATTGCAAATTACTTTAATGAAAAGCCTCAATAAAAATTACACTCTTTTGGATATCATGCTGGTTTAACAAGAATCTCTCTGTCTCTGACAGTTGCACAGAAATAAGCATGGCACCTTGCAGAGAAAACTAGATGGTTTATCATAGTGACTCATTTGTACTGGTTCTGATACAGACTTTTCTCTCTCACTAGGCTCATGTACATTCCAGACTTTTATTTAAAAAAACCCAAAAAACAAAGGCAACGGATCACTGGTTCTGAGAAGAAAATGTTGTCATGTATATCCAGGCAACTAACCTGATAGTAAAGCTATTAGGCCTGGTTTATTAAAAAGAGACCAACTGCAAAAAAAAGACAAGTCAGAAAGGTGCAACTCTTAGCAACAGCTACAGGGGAAGTGAAATTTGAGCCTGAAAATAGAAGCTGCTCTGTCAGGTGTAAATTGTCCCCACCGGATAAGGACAACCAATGGTCAGGATTTCAACCCCCACCCACTGCAGGACATCATTCTACTCACCAAATGTGCCATTGTGCTTTATGTATAGTTCAACTACACCATAAGCAATGGCTGTAGGGGGATTTCCAGAACTGTGTTCTCTTCTTTAATGTTGTTTCCATTTTCACTAACTGATACCTAAGAAATAATACAATATTGAACATCATCACTTATTTTTTGCCATCCGTATACAGGGATCCATATAGAATGTATGCCTACAGGATGCAGATTTAGAAGACGTCATAGTCATAATGATGATGCATGTTCTAGATCTAGAGAATCACTTCCAGAATAAAATATAGACAAATAGGAAACATAATGGGCTGCAAATCTATTTTAAAGGAAAATCTCAAGGTGAAAATAGAGTTGAAATTGAAGGAAAGATACATTTATTTCTCCTGGTATAAAACATGATTCACTTGTGAGTGCTTGCAGGGAAATGACCAGTTCAGTGTACCATACAGTCTGCCCTAATAACTCATAATAATACAATTCTGTCTAATGCCAACAATAAAAAAAGAAAAGGAAGGAATAGGAAAAATGTGGCAATTACTTTTATTAAACCAACAAATCAAACCTCTTTCTCCCTTTTATCTTGTCGAAAATGTCCAATAATTTTGTTGCTTCAAAAAGACACTTTATTCCACTCCATTAGGTTGAATGTTGAATATAAGTCTGAAAGTGTACATTAAATGTCTATACTGAACATACAGACATATATCAGGGAAAATATCTTCCCACTAGGATCAAGGAATTTCAGCATATTATATGTAAGCAAGCTGATACATACAGACAGGGCCGGGCCAAGGTAGTTTAGCCCTAGGCAAGGGCTTCAATTAGCACCCCTCCTTCTTGCATTACCATTTGAGCCAAAAATATTGCCCCCAAATTAGTACCTGTGCCAGCCAGCAGCCAAAATAGTGCCCCATATCTGTGCCTGTGCCAGCCAACAGTCAAAATATTTCCCCCAAATTAGTACCTCTGCCAACCAGCAGCCAAAATATTGCCCCCAAATTAGTACCTGTGCCAGCCAACAGCCAAAATATGGCCCCCAAATTAGTACCTGTGCCAACCAGCAGCCAAAATATTGCCCCCAAATTAGTACCTGTGCCAGCCAACAGCCAAAATATTTCCCCAAATCAGTACCTCTGCCAGCCAGCAGTTAAAATATTGCCTCATATCTGTGCCTGTGCCAGCCAACAGCCAAAATATTGCCCACAAATTAGTACCTGTGCCAGCCAGCAGCCAAAATATTGTCCCTTATCTGTGCCTGTGCCAGCCAGCAGCCAAAATATTGCCCCAAGGCAGCAGGCCTTAGCCTGGTACCAGTACCACTGCCAGCAGCCAGACCCAGCCATATCTATTAATACTGCAGTCTGCAGGTCCCAAGCCCACTCCCCTACCTGTACCTGTGCCCAACAAGCCCCCATGATCTATACCTGTGCCACTGCCAGAAGCCCAGCAGCCAACAATGAGTCCAGCCCCAAGCCCAGTCATATCCATAATACTGAAGTCTGAAGGCCCCAAGCCCAAACCCCAACCTGTACCTGTACCCAACAACCCACCTAAGCCCCCCCCCATGATCTGTTCCTCTGCCAGCAAGCCTCAAAGACAGACAGTAGAAAAAAGTGCAGCTGCCAAAAGTGCCCAGGCCCCAGTCAGCAGGGCCAACAGGTCTCTTCAGCGCCACTGCTCCCCTGTAGCCACACAGCAGGTCCTCTCTGCCCAACCAATCGTTTGTAATGACGTTACTGATGTCTCACGCCGGCACCACAGCCTACTGCGCATTCGCGTCAGCGCGGAAGGCGCCAAGTAAGTCACACTCCAGGGTGGGGGAAGCGTGTTCATCGTTCAGATATTTGCCAGGGGGTTTGTGCATGCGAATTTGATGAATTATAATGGTTCTAATAAAGGCCAACAATCCAAATGAACTTAATAGTAAAAATAATAAAAAAAACAAACAAACAAAAATTCCCCCTGAGAACTGCGCCCCCTCAGTGAATGCTCCCTAAGCGGTTGCCTACCCTGCCTACCCCTGGCTCGGCCCTGCATACACATAGGTTTGCCACCTTTTCTGGAAAAAAATACCAGCCTTCCTATATTTCTATCTTTTTCCCTATTAATAACATTAGGATCAATCATCATTTTTACCGGCCAGGTGGTAACCCTACATACAGATGGACAGACGGCAGTTAGAATGTCCCCCTGAATCTCCTGTAGGACCAGGTAGATCAGTATTTCTTAGTCTCTTTCCTTAGGGGACCCAGATTAAGTCAATGAATCATCTTTGAGGATCAAAAATTGGTTAACAACCAATCATCCAATTTATTATGTTGGCTTTGAAGAAGCAAACATACTTATCTACTAGTTCAGCTCGTTCTTATTCTTATTATGTTGGCTTTGAAAAAGCCAACATCTTGATCTACTAGTTCAGCTCGTTCTTCTTCTTCTTATTATTATTAGCGCCCCCCATTTTCTATTTACTCCTCCTACAGTTTTAGGGGTACAAGCGCCAAACTTTCAACACCTATTCGCCTTATAGCAAAGTACGTTGCTTGTGCTTTAGTAAGCGATCCCACCCACTGCGCCCGTGCGGCGGACCACCGAAGATGCCTTTTTTCGTATTGACTTTGACAGGGAAAATTTTCAAATCACTGCCGCTCATACAGTTTTGAAGCTACACTCCCCAGACTCGGACCGCATATTGTTGGTGCCACCCTGAATACAAATATGTATTTTGGGGGGGCACCCCAAAGTGGGCGGAGCTACCAACAGCCAATGAAATTTTAGCAATTTTCTAAACGCTACTCCTCCCAGAGTTTTAGGAGTACAATTATGAAACTTTGCACACTTGTTCGGCTCATACGCGAATAGGTTGCTTGTGCTGTGTTAAGCAATCCCACCCTCCGTGGCCCTGTGGCGGCCCCCCAAAGACCCAATTTTTTCCCATAGACTTTCATTGGAAAATTTTAAACTTTTGCCACTCGTACAGCATTAAAGTTACACTCACCAAACTTGGGTCACTTAGTCATGGGGTCAACCTGAAAAGTTCTGTCACATTTTGGGGACTCCAAAAAGTGGGCGGAGCAACAAACAGCCAATCAGATTCTCCCTATTGACTTCAATGAGAAAATGTCAAACACTGTCATTCCCACAGTGTTAAAGCCAGAGACCCAAAACTTGGCACCATGGGTCACTGGGGTTAAAATTTTGAAAAGTGGGCGGAGTCTACCACAGCCAATCAAATATTAGCCATTTGTTTAAATGGGAAAAGTTAAAACTTTTGCCGCTCTTAGATTGTTAATGGGAGGGTCCTCAAACTTGGCACAGTTGGTCACTGGAGGACCGGGACTAAAATCACGAAAAGTGGGTGGAGCCAAAAACAACCAATCAGATTTATTTGATGATTTAAATGGGAAAAATTTAAATTGCTGCCATTTGCACGTCATTGATGTCATGGACCTCGAATATCACAAATGTGGTCACTGGGTGTTTGCACTTCAAAGTTAGGAAAAGTGGGTGAAGCCACCAACAACCAATCAAATGTCATTCATTGATTTTCAATAGAAAAACATAAAATTGCTGCCATTTTTACATGTTAAATGTCATGATTCCGAAACCTTAAAGTGTTACTCACTTGGTGACTCTGGTTCAGAATTAGGAAAAAAAGGGGGCGGGGCAACAACAGCCAATCGGATTTCAGCCATTGACCTTAATGAAAAACGCCAAATTGCTGCTATTATTACGGCGTCAATGCCAAGTGTCCCAAACTCAGCACAATTACTCACTGGGTGACTATGGTCAAAATTTAGGAAAAGTGGGCAGAGCCAATAACAGCCAATCAGATTTTACCTATTGACTTCAATGTCAAAGTTTCAAATACTGCCATTCTCACAGTTTTAAAGCCAGAGGCCCCAAACTTGGTACAGACCAGGACTGGGTGACTGGGGTTAAAATTCAGAAAACTGGGTGGAGCTTAAAACAGATTGCTAATCAATCTTCTATATAGTAGGGTCTCTTAGTAGTACAATGGTTACTCACCACATCAAGGAAGTGGCCCAGGTGCGGATAAACCGAAATCTCGAATAGAAGCAGGCGCTCAAGGGCAAAAACTTCCACCAGGCAGATGTTCCAAAAAGTGAAAAAGTTTATTGTGTCAAAACAGCCTGATGCGTTTCGTGTTCCAAACACTTAATCATAGGCTAAAGAACCTAGAGCCATGCCTCAAATATTTATACATCAAAGGTCCAATCAAAAACACACCCCAATTACCAGTCCACCCAATCCCACGAAACTCTACCCAGGTGCATCAAATGAGACTCCAACACAGTCAAATTGAATAATGGTCAAATCAGAAGTCAAAGGGAAAAGGTCATCAGTGGCCATATTTATACACCCTTTAACATATGGAGTAGCATCTCGGTGCACCCAAGAGAAGCTTCAAACTATGATGTTTATAAATATACAGTACAAAATACATAAATATATATAAAAGACTAGTGCATTTAATAAACATTGTAGCTGTGCAATAGTATATATATGTATATATACAAACAATAAAAGTAAATTTAAATACAAGTATCAAAATCGTACAAAAGGGTAAAGACATTAATTAAAATAAATGCTGGAACACCCCAGGAGACAAATAAAAGATATCTCTAAATTAACAGTACAGTCCAATCAATGAGCACCAGAGACAATCAAATAATCAAAAATAACAAGATACATCATATTCACTATTTAGGCCCATTGGAGACCTCGTAGCCAAGACAAAAATCCACTTCGTCTCCAAATAAAGTAATTTCCTAAAGAGGTCCCCTCCTCTCTGATCCGGTATTAATCTTTGGATTCCTTGAATGGAAAAGTAATCCAAACTACCATCACAGCACTGTAAAAAATGAGTAGCAACCCTTGTATCAATTTTATTTTTGATGTTGTTAATGTGTTCTCTAGCCCGTTCTTTTAGGGACCTGCTTGTTTGGCCAACGTATTGGGTGCCACATTTTTTACATGCAATTAGATAAATAACATAACGAGTATTACAATTGATGTATTGATTTATGTCATATTTTTTACCCGTGTTATAAGAATGTGTTGTTAGTGATGAGATAATTGCATGTTATACATCTATTTGCACCACATTTAAAAGAGCCCTTGTGTTCCAACCATGTGGATCTCTGTGCATTGCCAATTCTACTAGGAGCTAGCGCATTTTTTAAAGTTTTTGGTCTTCTAGAAACAAACCTATAGCCTCTTTGCATTATGTCATCAAGTATTGGGTCAGTTTTCAATATAGCTAGGTTTTTCTTGATGACATTAACCACTTCTTGATATTGGGAGCTATAAGTTAAGATACATGTGGTGATATCCGTTGTATTTGATTGATTTTTAACTGTTCTTTCCATATTCTTTTTATATTTATTGAATAAAGTATCACGTTGAGTGAACAATGCTCTTTTAAATGCTTCCAGTAGAATTGGCATCTTATAGACCCGGGCTAGTAGCCGGTCCCTCAAATCACAAGATTTCATAACGAAATCCTCCTGGTCTGAACACAAATGTCTTAACCTTAAAAATTGCCCTGTTGGGATATTCCGAATTAGATGAGGGGGATGAGCTGATGTTGCTCTTAAAATAGTGTTACCAGTACATTCTTTTCTATACAAAGAAGTGGTTATAGTTTGTCCATGAACTTTGAGAATTACATCAAGATAGGAAATCGAGATATCGTTCTTACAGCATGTAAATTTGAGTTTCAGCTCATTGTTATTTAGATATGTAAAGAAATCATTAAAGTTATTCTCCCCGGCATTCCAAATCAGTATAATATCATCGATAAATCGTGCATAGTAATAGATATTATGTTTAAATGGATTTTCATAGTTTAAGACAAATTGCTCCTCCCACCACCCCATATAGAGGTTGGCAAAGGAGGGGGCAAATTTTGCCCCCATCGCTGTGCCACATCTCTGTAAGTAAAAATCTTTCTCAAAAAGGAAAAAATTATGTGTTAGCAGATAATGTATAGCAGTTAGTAAAAACTTCTTCAGAGAGTCTGAATAAGTGCTATATTTATCTAAATGGTAGGCAATAGCTTTCAAACCTAAAGCATGTGGGATGCAAGAGTACAGTGATGAAACATCAATTGTAACCCACATGTAAGAAGTCTCCCAATGACAATTTTGCAACTGAGTAATTAAATGAGCACTGTCTTTTAAATAACCAGGAAGTCTAGTGACCAAAGGCTGGAGGAAAAAATCCACAAACTCTGAGAGTGGTTCCCCTAAAGAACCCATCCCTGCTATTATCGGTCGTCCTGGTGGGGGAAATTCATTCTTGTGAATTTTGGGTAGATGATAGAAGATGGGACATACAGGTGACTGCACTTTCAGGTTGTTGTCGTAATAAGAGATTTATCTTTCGCCTGATCAATTAGTTGAAAAAGTTCATTTTGAAATTTTTTAGTGGGATTGTTGCATAGTTGAGTGTAGGTAGACACATCTCTCAGTTGGCTTCATTCACATAGTCTATCCTATTCATAACAACTATGACTCCGCCTTTATCAGCTGCGCGAATGACAATTTCATTGTCATTCTGTAAATTATCCAAAGCCATTTTTTCATTGTAAGTTAAATTATATTTTCTGTATGTATTACAAGTATTTGTTTTAAATTTAAGTTTAGTCAGGTCTCTCTCAACCTGTTTTTGAAATATTTTTACAGTATCATCTCTTAGGTTGACTGGAAAGAAATCAGATTTAGGCCTGAATTTTCTAACATCCGTATCTGGGTTAACACCTACTCTACCTGCCATTGGATCATTTTCTTGTTGTAGTTCAGTTAAGCTTATAATACTACAGATTTCCTGAAAGCTATTTAAATCAGTGAAAGGATGTGTTTCGTCAGTATCTAAATCGGAATCTAGAGAAAGCGAGGGAGATAATGCAAAATGTTTTTTTAATAATAATTTTCTCGTAAACCTATTCACATCTATGAGAGTATTAAACAAATCAAATGTCTGTGTTGGACAGAAAGATAAACCCAAAAGTAAAAGTCTTTCTTCCGTTGCAGTTAGAGTCCTTTTTGATAAATTCAATATCGTTTGTTCTTTTGTCTCTCCCGTAGGGTGTACTTTTGTGATGTTCTTGGATCGTCCTCCTCGCCTGAAGTCTCGTCTATAGGTCTCTGCTGGTGCGGGTTTCCTATCCTGTATGGAACATACGGTGGTCTGTACCACATGTCGTTTTTTGGATCCTTCTTTTTGTTAGGTTTATCACGTGTAAAGACATCAATGGCACGCGTCTCCCTGGACTGCTGTGAAGAAACCAAAGAAAGAGAGCCAGCCACCGTATCTGATTCATAGTTATCGTCAGAAGACTCAAAACTTGTGAAACTGACATGTTTTTTCTTTGGTTTTAGAATAGAACGTTTAGGTGTACTATGCCTATTGGCTCTAGGCCATTCGTAAACTATATTTTTTTCATAATCATCTTTGTCTCTATTGTATTTTTTTGTTTTTATATCCATTATATTTTCTTCCACCTGTTTAATCCTTGCTTTCATCTGTTTATTTAGAGTCATATAGTCTACATGTTCTTTATAGGTATCCACCTCTGTTCGAACGACATCAAGCTCTTTTCTAAGTTCAACATGTATCTCACTTTTTTTCTCTACTATTAAGCCCATCAATTTAAGGGAACATTCTGTAAGTATAGTGTTGCATTTGGCCATAAATTCCCCATCCTCACTCAGAGATGTTGGGAATTTCTTAATTCTTAGGCCTCTCGGAATCATATCCAATGAGATATATCTCTCAAAAGAGGCTAACTCCCACCAAACTCTTAATTCCTTTTTAGATAAATTCTCATACTTGAAAAAAAGGTCATGTGGACCTGTGGATTTGATACTACCTCCTGGGGTGGAGAAAACTCTGTCTAAATTCTTAGTCCTAACAGACAAAACTGAATCCATAGTGTATGCAAACTTAAACTATACACAGCAAAGAAAAATAAAATTATCGGACAGCTATGATCTCAAAAAGTGTTTTGACAATGTTTAAATGTAAGTAAGACCAGTATAATATAAATTGTAATATAATTGTCACATGACAAAATATTGGGTGAGTCGTATACAGTACTCACTTTTCATGCAGGACTGGTATGGGTTATGTATCTCTCATAATTGTTAAATCCCCACTTATAAATTAAAAAATTAAACAACACCAGTGTCAAAGTAACAGACCATATGTCTTTTGGGGAAAAAAAGAGAGCATACACGAAACACCTCGTATATTCAAATTGTAAATTACATTTCAAGTAGAAGTCAAAAAACGAGGGAAATTTTCAAAATAGTATAACTAGCGAGGCTCAAAAAAGGTTTTTCGGACACAGTATTGTAATCAATTTATAATTAGAACTCCGCCTGATTTTTATATATGTATATATGTATAAGAGCTCTAAGCAAAACCTTGGTAAATATTGTATAAAGTATATCACAAAGATATATATAGTCAAGAGTACATGTCTGGTTTAAATTAGGTTATAAATATCCAAAGCTGACCTTAAATAAAGTAACCCAGGTGTATAAACCCTGGGTTAATCGCTTTTGGAGAACCCCCTAGGATCCAAGGTACAAGGCTGTGTAAGATGTTAAACTTCAGCAATTCTTGGTTGTTAACTTGTACACTCACCGCATTAAACAGATGCTAAAACACCCCAGGCAACACATATGATGGGAGCGGAATCAATCCGTATCGGAGTTTCCAGATGTGTACTCTTCAGGGTTAAATTGCTCCAGTAGCTCACATTCAATGTATATTCAAACGTATATAGTATACGTAAAGTGAAAAGTGGTGAGTAAAAAGTGCAGATTCAAAAGTGCTTGCCCAAAGTATATACCAACAATAAATAAATAAATACAAAAGTAGAATAAAGCTATAGGAAGTATATATGAAATATAGATTTAATGCCTAAACTAAAAGTGCGGTATAGTTATTAACAATTTACAGCCCCCTTGTCAGCAACCAGTCCCAGTCACACGGTGTGAAGAAACACAAACCAGTACAAACGCTTCGCCGTTAACCACACAGCAGAGCGCCGTCTCAAGGATATGCGCAGCATCAGGACCCGACGTCACGGGTGACCCAGGCGGACTGCTATCAGCAGACACAGGGTCAAAGCAGGTGCTTATACAAGGGCGCTGTATGAGTGACGTCACTACTAATGCGTCTTACCGTACGCTGGAGTATCTAAAGCATTCCTTCACCTACTGCAGGGATTGTGAGCGGAAACGCTCCTAGTTAAAGGCAGCAAAATCCGCTGTTTACTCAGTGGAGACCGGGTTACCCTGCAGCATAAACGGTACTAGGAAGGCAGTAGGGAACAGGCGCCCTCAATGACGTCACTCGACATGCGCCAAATTAGCTACTTATGGCCGTATCAATGAAAAGTGGAAAAATCACATTAGAGTTTTTATGAAAGGGCCAGCTAATTTTTTAATTATGAATAGGAGGATATACACTGGGCAAACAAAGTGAAACAGAAAGGGTAAAGCTCAAGCGTTTAAAATAGACTCACTTGTCAGTAAAGGTGGTTTGGGTGTAGAAACCCCAAACCAGGCGTTTAGCACACGTAAAATGCTTATACCCACAGTTTGGACCCAAAATTTGGCTGAATAAGCATAACAAAATCTTCTATATAGTAGGGTCTCTTAGTAGTACAATGGTTACTCACCACATCAAGGAAGTGGCCCAGTTGCACCGCCCTGGGCCCTCAGCACAAGGGGCGGATAAACCGAAATCTCGAATAGAAGCAGGCACTCAAGGGCAAAAACTTCCACCAGGCAGATGTTCCAAAAAGTGAAAAAGTTTATTGTGTCAAAATATGACATAAATCAATACATCAATTGTAATACTCGTTATGTTATTTATCTAATTGCATGTAAAAAATGTGGCACCCAATACGTTGGCCAAACAAGCAGGTCCCTAAAAGAACGGGCTAGAGAACACATTAACAACATCAAAAATAAAATTGATACAAGGGTTTTCTACTCATTTTTTACAGTGCTGTGATGGTAGTTTGGATTACTTTTCCATTCAAGGAATCCAAAGATTAATACCGGATCAGAGAGGAGGGGACCTCTTTAGGAAATTACTTTATTTGGAGATGAAGTGGATTTTTGTCTTGGCTACGAGGTCTCCAATGGTCCTAAATAGTGAATATGATGTACCGTATATACCCGTGTATAAGCCGAGTTTTTCAGCATCCAAAATGTGCTGAAAAAGTCTACCTCGGCTTATACTCGGGTCAGCGGTACCCGACCCGAGCAGCTGAGATTGCAGTCACTTTTAATCATTCCTATACCAACAGTACACTTGGGGAGAGACTGCAATATCCCACAATGCCCTCTGTTGGTTATATGAAAGAATAACAGTGCGCCATCTGTTGGTTGTATGAAAGAATAACAGTGACTGCAATATCACACAGCGCCATCTGTTGGTTGTATGAAAGAATAATAGTGACTGCAATATCACAGCGCCCTCTGTTGGTTATATGAAAGATTAACAGTGACTGCAATATCACACAGCGCCATCTGTTGGTTGTATGAAAGAATAACAGTGACTGCAATATCACACAGCGCCATCTGTTGGTTGTATGAAAGAATAACAGTGACTGCAATATCACAGCGCCCTCTGTTGGTTATATGAAAGATTAACAGTGACTGCAATATCACACAGCGCCCTCTGTTGGTTATATGAAAGAATAACAGTGACTGCAATATCACACAGCGCCCTCTGTTGGTTATATGAAAAATTAACAGTGATGGCAATATCAAACAGCACCCTCTGCACATGGTAGTGGGACAATGCACACAGTAATCCGTTTGCCAATTCTCTGTCACCATCAACTTTGCAAAGAAGTCCAGTTGATCGCTGGGGGGGTCTCTTTGGCAGAATGTGCGCTGCTGGGAGACAGGGCTGTAGTTGTGTCTAGGCTTATACTAGAGTCAATAAGTTTTCCCAGTTTTCGTAGGTAAAATTAGGTACCTCGGCTTATACTCGGGTCGGCTTATACTCGAGTATATACGGTATCTTGTTATTTTTGATTATTTGATTGTCTCTGGTGCTCATTGATTGGACTGTACTGTTAATTTAGAGATATCTTTTATTTGTCTCCTGGGGTGTTCCAGCATTTATTTTAATTAATTTCTTTACCCTTTTGTACGATTTTGATACTTGTATTTAAATTTACTTTTATTGTTTGTATATATACATATATATACTATTGCACAGCTACAATGTTTATTAAATGCACTAGTCTTTTATATATATTTATGTATTTTGTACTGTATATTTATAAACATCATAGTTTGAAGCTTCTCTTGGGTGCACCAAGATGCTACTCCATATGTTAAAGGGTGTATAAATATGGCCACTGATGACCTTTTCCCTTTGACTTCTGATTTGACCTTTATTCAATTTGACTGTGTTGGAGTCTCATTTGATGCACCTGGCTAGAGTTTCGTGGGATTGGGTGGACTGGTAATTGGGGTGTGTTTTTGATTGGACCTTTGATGTATAAATATTTGAGGCATGGCTCTAGGTTCTTTAGCCTATGATTAAGTGTTTGGAACACGAAACGCGTCAGGCTGTTTTGACACAATAAACTTTTTCACTTTTTGGAACATCTGCCTGGTGGAAGTTTTTGCCCTTGAGTGCCTGCTTCTATTCGAGATTTCTATTGCTAATCAATGTCAATATATAAGTTGCTGCCATTCTTTCACAGTTAATGGCAGGGACATCAAACTTGGCACAGTCGGTCACAGGGGGACTGGGATTCAAATTTTAAAAGTGGGTGGAGCCAAAAACAGCCAATCAGGTTTTTTGATTGATTTTAATGGTAGAATTTGATCTGCTTCAATTTTCACCGTTTTAAACCAGATTCGACCAACTTTGTGTACTCTCTATGCACCAAGGGCGACTGGCCCCAACACCTCTTGCGTTTCAAAGCCAACATGTTGTGGTTTCTTCAGAAACGACACCATCTAGTTTACTTTTTGTTGTAGTTATTGTGGTCATTTGTCTAAGCGATTAATCCTTTATGTTTTATTTTTATGTCTTGCTCTCATGGTGCACAAGGTATATTTTTGCGGGTACCTTATGTGCGAAAAGCTTCCTATTAGCAGTCTCAACTGCAAATATCTTTAAAAAAAAACAACTAATAATAGAAAATTGCAAAAGTGCTCGGGGTAAGTTTAAATTAATCAGGCCAGGTTTATCAGATATAAACTGTATGGAGACCTTTATTCTTGTTATCTAGTAACAACCCTGGCCTTCATGTGCCTATAGGTGGCTTAATGTAGATTTAAGTCCATTTGCTCACCAGCGATGCTACCATAAAGAGAGAATGTAAAACTGTGTGCTTCATCCACACCATGAGCTGTAAAATTAAGTCTGATCTCCCACAAAGCACTGTGCTGGGTCACATGATAGAAATAAGGTAGCCAGATAAGTTCAAATGCAACAATGTAAATGGCCTTATGGAGGTGCTGAATAGATACCTGAAATGGCCTTGTGTAATTACAGCGAACAGCCAGCAGATTGAGTTCACCAAAATGGAGTAATAGAAATAGTAAATATGATGACAGCTTATGCTGGAGAGATGACACACACAATGAGCTATACCCTCATACTGTATTGTCTAAGGGAAACAATATGGCACCTCCTTCCCATATGTATAAATACAAATATACAGAGAAGGAATGTTCTGGGCACACAATAAGCTATACCCCCATACTGTACTGTCTAAGGGAAACAATATGGCACCTCCTTCCCATATGTATAAATACAAATATACAGAGAAGGAATGTTCTGGGCACACAATAAGCTATACCCTCATACTGTACTGTCTAAGGGAAACAATATGGCACCTCCTTCCCATATGTATAAATACAAATATACAGAGAAGGAATGTTCTGGGCACACAATAAGCTATACCCCCATACTGTACTGTCTAAGGGAAACAATATGGCACCTCTTTCCCATATGTATAAATACAAATATACAGAGAAGGAATGTTCTGGGCACACAATAAGCTATACCCCCATACTGTACTGTCTAAGGGAAACAATATGGCACCACCTTTCCATATGTATAAATACAAATATACAGAGAAGGAATGTTCTGGGCACACAATAAGCTATACCCCCATACTGTACTGTCTAAGGGAAACAATATGGCACCTCCTTCCCATATGTATAAATACAAATATACAGAGAAGGAATGTTCTGGGCTCACAATAAGCTATACCCTCATACTGTACTGTCTAAGAGAAACAATATGGCACCTCCTTCCCATATGTATGAATACAAATATACAGAGAAGGAATGTTCTGGGCACACAAAAAGCTATACCCCCATACTGTACTGTCTAAGGGAAACAATATGGCACCTCTTTCCCATATGTATAAATACAAATATACAGTTAAGGAATGTTCTGGGCACACAATAAGCTATACCCCCATACTGTACTGTCTAAGGGAAACAATATGGCACCTCCTTCCCATATGTATAAATACAAATATACAGAGAAGGAATGTTCTGGGCACACAATAAGCTATACCCCCATACTGTACTGTCTAAGGGAAACAATATGGCACCTCCTTCCCATATGTATAAATACAAATATACAGAGAAGGAATGTTCTGGGCTCACAATAAGCTATACCCTCATACTGTACTGTCTAAGGGAAACAATATGGCACCTCCTTCCCATATGTATGAATACAAATATACAGAGAAGGAATGTTCTGGGCACACAAAAAGCTATACCCCCATACTGTACTGTCTAAGGGAAACAATATGGCACCTCTTTCCCATATGTATAAATACAAATATACAGAGAAGAAATGTTCTGGGCACACAATAAGCTATACCCCCATACTGTACTGTCTAAGGGAAACAATATGGCACCTCCTTCCCATATGTATAAATACAAATATACAGAGAAGGAATGTTCTGGGCACATAATAAGCTATACCCTCATACTGTACTTTAAGGGAAACATTATGGCAAATACAAATATTCAGAGAAGGAATGAAAGAAAGTCCTACAGGACTTCTCCACTTCCTAGTTTCCTTTAGAATTTCTTATCTCCCTTCAAGATTCCTTTAAATATGCTCCCAAAAGTAATACTGCCCCCATCTTCCTACATACCTGTTCCTATCCTCAGTTTCTGTGTATGACCCCTCCACTCTATAGCTTTTCTACTGACCCCCTCAAGCTTCCCTTCATGGTTATTCCCCACACCTCCTCTTCTATGAGGCTTCCCCACAAGAATTCTGCTCTTCTTATTATCCCTTCTAAGACTTCTCTCTGTGCCAAACCTTGTTTAATCCTGTGTATTCCATGGAAGGCTGGCAGGTAACTCTCAGTACTAAATATACATTTTGTAGCACTAATAACAGAAAACAATTCACCAGAAATGAATTTTAATACAAATTTATTTCTAAATTAATTTATGGTACAAAGATCAAATGCAATGGATAAGCCAAATATATAGGGCTTGTACTGTACAGTGAGCAATGTTAAAAAAAAAAAAATATTTATTTATTGTAGCTGTGCTTTGCTTTGTTTTCCAGCAGCTGTTGATGTCTTAGGGCCCAAGACTGGGCAGTAGTTTTGGCCCTGTGGCTGGAATGGGTACGATGAAGGCCATATTGTTGGACAGTCCTGATGACGGGTAGGTCTTAGCCAGTCTTTATCATGGAGTAATGTTACATTTACAGCTTTCTCATTTTGGCCACTTTCCATGGTGGTATCATCATTAATGTAGGACTTGGTCGCTGGAAAGTCCAACTTTTTACTTTTTCTTTAGAATAATGCCTTCATCCATATATGTGTTACTCTGAGCAGAAGTAATAACAGAGAATCTCAGATAACGAAGTCAATGGCCAAGTTGGTTCTTGTGCATCCTTCAGTTTTTCATTAATTTTGGCCACTGTGTTGCTGGTTTCTTGGATCTTCAACTGGTATTCTGCCATTCTGTTCGCAATTTCTGCCATCTTTGCCTCAGCTGTTCTAATTTTTTCCTCCGCCTCTCTCCTTTGGAGGTCAAGGAGCTTTATCCTCTTTTCCATTTCAATCATCCTCTGATGTTGTGCCCATTGGCCCCAGCAAGATATTATAACCGCAAATACAAATAGAAATATGACTATATAGAAGAGTTTCTGGGCTGGATCTCGATAAGTAGAGTCTTCCGAATCAGAATTATTATTAAATTTTGTTTTGTGCTTCATTTTTCTCTCTGCATCATCAAAATAAAGATTATATTATTTCTCTAAACTTCATCTAATGAATACATTATATATATATATATATATTATTATTATTACTACTACTAACATGTGTTTATAAAGCGCCAACATGACTATGGCAACCAGACAATATTTCATTACTACTGAAGGTGCCATTGTGACATCACATCCCATTCTTATTGTCTGTATTTTATCTTATATAGCAAAACTCTCTAATATTTCTTTTTAGTCTGATGCTCGCTATCAGGCCCGGATTTGTGGGAAGGCCACCTAGGCCCGGGCATAGGGTGGCAGGATTTTAGGGGGGCGGCATGCTGCCCAACCACACCCACATTGGTTCAAAAACACTGGGGATGCGCAGGAGATACAATCTCCATGAAAATTTGCATGAATAAAGGGTAGGGGACAGGGGGGACAAACGGCAGTGGGCCTAGGGGCGCCCGCTATGTAAATCCGGCCCTGCTCGATATCTATTCTGTTCTGTTCTCTTGAAAATCTTTTTTAACTATCCCAACTAATACTAACACCATTAAATGCTTTATCAGGATTAAAATATGCTCTCTTTCAAAGCCTCTAGGTTCTCTAATGATATAAATGTATATTACATTCTAAAATGAAGCTATTAGCTCAAACACAAACACAGCCTTTCCATAAGTCTGAGCTTTCCAGAAAACAGGTTTCCAGATAATGGATCCCCAAGCTTTTCCCAACTCTGATCAGATTTTGTTTTTATACTCTGTATAAACTGCAGGTACCATTATGACATCACATCAATATGGCACCCAGATACCATTTAATTAATATTAAATTGTCACATCACATCCCAAACCTTTATATAATTATTGATTTAATATTTTGCATTTTATCTAATACTGTTAAACTTTCGAATCTTTCATTTTAGTCTTATGCTCGCTGTCCTTTCTGTTCTCTTGTTAATATCTTTTAACTATACAACTAATATGGATCCATCTAACTCTCTTAAATCAGAATCAAAATATACTCTCTCTCAATGCCTCCAGGTCTTTTAATGGTTAAAATCTACATTATATTCTAAAATGAAGCCTGTATCTCAAACACACACATATCCTAATATAATGATATATCTATCACTATTCTTGGTTTGTACTGTACCTATAAGAACAAACTATCTAAGTTCTAACTTTAATATCCCTATACAATTAATGTTATTCTCTTAAGACTGCAATAAATATACTGTATATATATAATTGACAATATAAAGTAATTAACGTAATTTACCTTAAATGTCTTTAAAATTGAATGTCTAGAATTTGTAGAAATAAAGTTTCTTTCAGATAAATGGTAGGGAGTTGCTTACACTTCGAAAGCTTTTCACAACTCTGATCTGATTGTGTCTGTTACACTGAGTATAAACTGATACATACATTATGACATCACATCGCTATGGCAACCTGATTATGTTTACATTACACTCATTATGACATCACATGACATCACAATGGCAACCTTTTTGCCAGTTTACTGGATATTGTTATTATGTTGGCTTTGAAGAAGCCAACATATTGAATCTACTAGTTCAGCTCGTTCTTATTATTCTTCTTCTTCTTATTATTATGTTGGCTTTGAAGAAGCCAACATACTGATCTACTAGTTCAGCTCGTTCTTATTCTAGTTTTAGGGGTACAAGCGCCAAACTTTCCACACCTATTGGCCTTATAGCAAAGTACGTTGCTTGTGCTTTAGTAAGCGATCCCACCCACTGCGCCCATGCGGCGGACCACCGAAGACGCCTTTTTTCGTATTGACTTTGACAGGGAAAATTTTCAAATCGCTGCCGCTCGTACAGTTTTGAAGCTACACTCCCCAAACTCGGACCGCATATTGTTGGTGCCACCCCGAATAAAAATTTGTATTTTGGTGGGGCACCCCAAAGTGGGCGGAGCTACCAACAGCCAATGAAATTTTAGCAATTTTCTAAACGCTACTCCTCCCAGAGTTTTAGGAGTACAATTATGAAACTTTGCACACTTGTTGGGCTCATACCCGAATAGGTTGCTTGTGCTCTGTTAAGCAATCCCACCCTCCGTGGCCCTGTGGCGGCCCCCCAAAGACCCCATTTTTTCCCATAGACTTTCATTGGAAAATTTGAAACTTTTGCCACTCGTACAGCATTAAAGTTACACTCACCAAACTTGGGTCACTTAGTCATGGGGTCAACCTGAAAAGTTCTGTCACATTTTGGGGACTCCAAAAAGTGGGCGGAGCAACAAACAGCCAATCAGATTCTCCCTATTGACTTCAATGAGAAAATGTCAAACACTGTCATTCCCACAGGGTTAAAGCCAGAGACCCAAAACTTGGCACCATGGGTCACTGGGGTTAAAATTTTGAAAAGTGGGCGGAGTCTACCACAGCCAATCAAATATTAGCCATTTGTTTAAATAGGAAAAGTTACAACTGTCGCCGCTCTTAGATTGTTAATGGGAGGGTCCTCAAACTTGGCACAGTTGGTCACTGGAGGACCGGGATCAAAATCTGAGAAAGTGGGTGGAGCCAAAAACAACCAATCAGATTTCTTTGATGATTTAATTGGGAAAAATTAAAATTGCTGCCATTCGCACGTTATTGATGTCATGGACCTCAAATATCACAAATGTGGTCACTGGGTGTTTGCACTTCAAAGTTAGGAAAAGTGGGTGGAGCCACCAACAACCAATCAAATGTCATTCATTGATTTTCAATAGAAAAACATAAAATTGCTGCCATTTTCACATGTTAAATGTCATGATTCCGAAACCTTAAAGTGTTAGTCACTTGGTGACTCTGGTTCAGAATTAGGAAAAAAAGGGGGCGGGGCAACAACAGCTAATAGGATTTCAGCTATTGACCTTAATGAAAAACGCCAAATTGCTGCTATTATTACGGCGTCAATGCCAAGTGTCCCAAACTCAGCACAATTACTCACTGGGTGACTGTGGTCAAAATTTAGGGAAAGTAGGCGGAGCCAATAACAGCCAATCAGATTTTACCTATTGACTTCAATGTCAAAGTTTCAAATACTGCCATTCTGACAGTTTTAAAGCCAGAGGCCCCAAACTTGGTACAGACCATGACTGGGGTGAAAATTCGGAAAACTGGGTGGAGCTTAAAACAGATCAAATCAAAAGTTACCTATTGCTAATCAATGTCAATATATAAGTTGCTGCCATTCTTTCACAGTTAATGGCAGGGACATCAAACTTGGCAAAGGCGGTCACAGGGGGTCTGGGATTCAAATTTTAAAAGTGGGTGGAGCCAAAAACAGCCAATCAGGTTTTTTGATTGATTTTAATGGTACAATTTGATCTGCTTCAATTTTCACCGTTTTAAACCAGATTCTACCAACTTTGTGTACTCTCTATGCACCAGGGGCGACTAGCCCCAACACCTCTTGCGTTTCAAGGACAACATCTTGTGGTTTTCTTCAGAAATGACACCATCCAGTTATAATTACTGTTTTGCACTATAGTAAAAAACATAATATGATTAAAGGGGATCATGGGGACCAACTAACAGCATGGTGACTCATTTTGGGTAATGAAAAAATCCCTGGGGTAGATGAAAGAGACTGGCGTTTGTAGCTGAATAACAGTACTGACATTTCCTATCACTGGCTTTCATATTCACATGCCTCCAGGGTCAATAACAAATAACTGAATCTATTTAGATGTTCATTGTATTGCTATGAAAGCAAATATTATTCTCCATTCATACAGGGTTTGAGCTCTTCCTTTATTTAGTATTACAGTACACAAAGTCATGGATTACCTGTGGCTCATATCTATAGATTTGTCCAGTAATGTTTTTAGCTTTATTTGGTGTCACATAACACATTGAAAAATGTGATTCATGAAACATAATACAACCTTTACTGTAAAATACAGGTATGGGATCCATCAGGCAAATCCAAATCTGCAATAGACTCCCTTTAATCCAAATAATTCTAATTTTTTGAAAATGATTTCCTTTATCTCAGTAACAATAAAACAGTATTTTGTAGCTGATCCAAACTCATATTTCATCCTTATTGGAAGCAAAACCAGCCTATTTAGTTAAATTAATCTTTACACGATTTTCTAGCAGACTTAAGGTACAAAGATCAAAATTACAGAAAGATCCGTTATCCAGAAAAACCCTGGTCCTGAGCATTCTAGATAACAGGTCCCATACCTGTATAAGAATATTAGAAGTCATATTACCGTTTCTCTGTATACAGTATTTTGCATTAGAGGGCTGTTCCCTCTATAATTTACAGATTCCTTGCTTGTGGATTATTAAGATCCTTCATAACTGTAAGAAAATAGTCACAATAAAAGGGGAAAGGGGGTTGTATACAGATATCTATCTACCTCTCAAGGACAATTATCTGCTTCACATGAATTAGCAGTAAATTACCAGTTATGATGGCTTTACAAGTGGGAACATCACATTGCTTTCTAAGGGGCAGATTTATGAAAAAAAGAGAGTTTAGCACAGAAAAACTCACCCACTTTCTCTTCATTCCTAACTCTAATCTCTTATTTTCATAAATCTGCTCCCTAAAACTTATTGCCAGAAATAACAAAACCCATACATTTTTCTGAATTAAAACAACAGGCAAAAAGTATATTGAACACAAGCCCTATTCATTGAACTCATGTTGAAAAGGGGTATACCGCACCTTTAAAGATCAAGGGGGTTATGCATTAAAAGACACTAGATTCTGTCCAGGAGCAGTAACCATAGCAACTAAGCAGCAGGTAGTATTTAGTGGTTACCTTTTTAAAAGCAAACATCTTATTGGTTGCTATGGGTTACTACTCCTGGGCAAACTTAGTGCTTTTTATTACATATGGGGGCTAGTGAGCAGCATTTGTTTATTCTTCCACTGAACAAGGACATAGGGTTCACCATTAGGTACTATGAAATGTGTGCAGTTGCAAGATAGCCAGAAAGCTTTTAAATATTATTAAAGGGGCAGCATCCCCCTTGTTCAAAATGAATTTATAGATAGGGCCTGTGCTGAACATACTTTTTGTCTATTGTTTTAATTACAATAAATCTATGGGGTTTGTCTTTTCCAAGTTCTGATGAGCATAGGATTATCTGGTAAAACAAATGAGCAATTCACAGATAGACTGTCTGTATACTGAGCTGCTCCTCATCAAAAAGCCAACAAAAGGCAGCAGCTAAGGTTTATGCAGAGGTTATTATTATTCTTAGAACAAATTGCATATTGTCTATAGGAGGAGAGCAAGTTTGGTGAAAAACAACACAATTTTTCATATCTAAATGCATGAGTCTAAAGGATCCGGAGCGCAGATTTGGTTTGTTTATTCGTTACTCAGCAAGTTTCATATCATTTCTGAATATTGGTTGTGCAACATTATTGACTATAGTTGTATATCTACACCTGCACTTATTCTGGTTAATTTGTTGCCAATTCCCTCCTGATAACTCTCTATACAGAACTACCCTTTTTTTGCTTTGCCCAACACCTACGTAACTCAATTATACCATCACACCTCTTTACCTTTTCTCAATTCCATAAGTATAAACGCTACTGATTTCTACCTGTGGTGTGTCTAGTTTGCCTCCCCAGCATAGAGGCACATACCTTACCCCCACCCCACATACTTAAATACAACTAAACCCCATACAACCCAATACAAATGACTAAAGAGCTTAATAACTGGGTACAGAAAAATTTAGATAAACTTGTCCACAAGCTTTCAGCAGACTTATCTACATGGACTGACAAACTGATAATATGGCTCGGCAGAATAAAACTTTGTATGATGAATGTCCTACCTAGATTACTATAAGTGTTTCAAACAGGTTTGACTGGAATGACAATACACCCTGGGATTAAGCTTGTGATACTGACAAGGGACAAGGACCAAGGGGTTCTCCTCGACCTTGAAAAGATTATCATGCCATTCTAAACAGAATAGTAGATTGGCTCCATCACACCGATACCAAGAAATAGATAACATTAGCAACAAGCACATTATTCATATATCTGCCCTGGTCTCATACAATCCATAGACAAGTACAATTTAAGAGAATCACCCTGTTCTTACTGGTACACTGAAAATATGGGACATCTAGTTTTTCCAAGGAGATCAGTAATTCAATTTTGCAAGTGGCCAACCTACTCCACCCCTCTACCCTTTTCACCCAGGCAGTCCATCTTGTATTCTTTCAGGTCTAGCATTTCTACAGCTTGAGAGGACTTTTTGTAACCCCTTTGAGTCCATCTGCTCTATAGAAAAACCCCCTCAAGTTCACTCTCTGTTATATAAAAGAAACTCTACACACAAACTCAGAAACCGCTCGATTGCAATACATTCAGGCATGGAATAAAGACCTAGAATTTGAAATTGGTGAGGTACAGGCAGGCCAATTGACCCTGAACTTAATGAAGAGTTCTTGCTACTGTAGAACAAAAGAAACAAATTACAAACATGTATATTAAAGGAAGGTTGTCTCCTATAGACTCAATTTCTATCAAAATAATTCTAATTCTTACAAATTATTTCCTTTTTTTCTGTAATAATAAATACCAGTACCTTGTACTTTATCTCAACTAAGATATAATTAAGCCTTATTCGATTAAAATAGTTTCTATTGGGTTTATTTAATATTTGGTAGACAAAATATGGAAATTCAAATTTACGGAACGACCCCTTATCCAGAAATCCCCAGGTCCCGAGCATCCTGGATAACAGGTCTCATAACTGTATTACTAAGGTGGCACTACACACCACTCTAAATAAAAAAGTTATGGTGAACTGACTCAGACTTGTGTTGACACTGCAAGGAGATGTGGTCTCATTATTCCATATTTTCTGGGAGTGCCCTAAAATTCAACCCTTTTGGGTGACTATCAGAAGCCTCTCTGAAGAAATACTTAATATCTCTATACCTCACAACCCAGTTTACCTCTTACTTTTCCACTTGAATAAACCACTTCCACTTTTTTCTTCCACTAAGCTGCACTTACTGAATGCTGCCAATCAATTAATTCCTTTACATTGGAAATCACGCCCCCGCCAATAAAGGAATAAATAGCTATGATTAAGTGTTTGGAACACGAAACCCGTCAGGCTGTTTGACACAATAAATTCTTCACTTGAACATTTGCCTGGTGGAAGTCTTGCCTTTTTGAGTGCCTGCTCCATTGTTCGCCGGTTTGTCCGCCCCCTTGTGCTCAGGGCTCAGGGCGGTGCACCTGGGCCACTTCCTTGATGTGGTGAGTGACTATTATACATACAAGAGACCCGAAAATCATAGAAGCTTCTTCCTTATCCCCTCAACCCCACACCATTTCAATGGTCCCTTCCTCCCCCTACTAAGAGCAAAGTGTGCTTGATACATGCAGAACTCTGATTACCTTGAAATTCCATCTAAAATTGTTTTGACGGCTTTTTTATGTGCTACATAATGATTGTGTATCAGACATTCTCCTACTCAGTATTACTGTTCAATGTCTAACATGTAAAACTCAATAAAAGTTTACAATTAGGCCCATAAATCTTTGGACAGAGACAACTTTTTTCTAATTTTGTTCTGTACATTACCACAATGAATTTTAAATGAAACAACTCAGATACAGTTGAACTGCAGACTTTCAGCTTTAATTCACTGGGTTGAACAAAAAGATTGCATAAAAATGTGAGGAAATAAAGCCTTTTTTTAACACAATCATGTCATTTCAGGGGCTCGAAATGAATTGGACAATTGACTCAAAGGCTATTTCACGGGCAGGTGTGGGCAATTCCTTCATTATGTCTATCAATGAAGCAGATAAAAGCCCTGGAGTTGATTTGAGGGGGGGTGCTTGTATGTGGAAGATTTTGCTGTGAACAGACAGCATGTGGTCAAAAGAGCTCTCCATGCAGTTGAAACAAGCCATCCTTAAGCTGCAAAAACAGAAAAAAACCCTCCGAGAAATTGCTACAATATTAGGAGTGACAAAATCTACAGTTTGGTACATCCTAAGAAAGAAAGAAAGCACCGGTGAACCTGGATGTTCATGGAAGTCCACAGTTAAACAGTTGTATTAAAGCTGAAAGTCTGCAGTTCAACTGCATCTGAGTTGTTTCATTTAAAATTTATTGTGGTAATGTACAGAACCAAATTCAGAAAAAAAAGTTGTTTGTCCAAATATATATATATATATATATATATATATATATATATATATATATATATATATATATATATATATATATATATGCATGCCAACTGCATATATATATATATATAGTGAATAAAGTACCCCCTTTTGTAAAATATAGGGATATTATAACTTACCGAGGAGTTTCATCACCATATAAAAACACGAGGCCGAAGGCCGAGTGTTTTTATACAGGTCATGGAACTCCGAGGTAACTTCTAATATCCTCATATTTTACAACTGGGGGTACTTTATTTATTATAATACATAAATTTCAATGAGTCATGTGACAGAAATGACATCAGAACTCACCGTTTATAACTGATGACATCAGAACTCACCGTTTATAAGGATATAATTTACAGGATATTCATGGCTTTTGTGTATTATATATATATATATACATACACACACACATACAAGCATTACTTTCACCAGTGCTGCCAATAATTTCATAAATAATATTTTTCCCTACCTTTATGGTTTTTTCTTTCATGCCGACTTTTCCTTTGAAAGTTTCCTCTGTTTGCGTGTGCTCTGTAATAATACACTTCTGTGTGGTCACAATCTTTTCTTTCACGATACACAGTACATCATTTCTATTCTCCTGCAGCTGTTGTATAAGAGGATGATGCAAACGAATCTGCCTTTAAATTGAGAGAACAAATGGCACAGTCGGTAAGAGTAGGTAAGTGCTGGGTAGGAGATGAACAGCATACATAAATATATAGTGAATAAAGTACCCCCTCTTGTAAAATATAAGGATATTATAAGTTACCGAGGAGTTTCATGACCATATAAAAACACGAGGCCGAAGGCCGAGTGTTTTTATACAGGTCATGGAACCCCGAGGTAACTTATAATATCCTCATATTTTACAACTGGGGGTACTTTATTTATTATAATACACAAATTTTAGTGAGTCATGTGACAGAAATTACATCACTACTCACCGTTTATAACTGATGACATCACTACTCGCCGTTTATAAGGATATAATTTACAAGATATTCATGGCTTTTGTGTATTAAATATATATATATATATTTCAGAATCAAACACAGCTGGTGAGGAGACTACTAAAATTGCACAGTGTACAATGCAGTCTTCTGACTAATACAAATATACTCTGCCTTTCAGGTGCCCTTCTAAATTAATTGCATTCTGTATGTTACACAGAAAGATCAATACAAACCAAGTTTGGAACATTACTGAAAGGCAGCATCTACTGGCTGAAAACCTGTACTACAACAAATATAGAAAGCTATACCATGGCATCATGTTGATCCTAATGAATCTTGAATATGTAGGTTATAATGTGGTGCAAAACTGTATAGGGCAGGGCCACAACTGGTGTTTTTTGTGGGTTCTACCTGTCAGACTACACAGGAAGTTGTTGGTGCAAAAAATGTATATTTTTGTTTCCATGCAGAAATTTGCTCAGTTTGAGCACTGATAGGCAAATACTATGTATTCACCAAGAAGAAAATACCAAGTAATTTGTTATTATGAATTTCTACAAAAACCCTGCTACTCCCTCCCAGTTGTTCCCCTCCCTGCTGCCTCCTTTCCCAGGCTGTCTACGGGAGCTGGCAGTACTCAGCATACTACACTATAGGACAGGAATCAATCAGCAGTGAGGCAGACCTGATAGGGAACTGAAGAATGTCTTTGCTTGTGTAACTGCAGGGCTGTGATTGGCTATCCAAAGCATTATGGATAACTGGCCCCATACTTGTACACGTTCACCCCTCATTTGAAACATATACAGGGACTGCAGCAGATCTATTGGGAGCTCCAATTAAGGGACAATTTTTAAAGTTAGAGATACATTTTAGCCTAGAGTTAAACCGGTACCAAGTATTATTTACTATTGCCTACAAAATGAGGAGGATTTTACTTATCCTGTACATCTCCTTTAAAGCCAGCATGCTCAGTGTTGCAAGATTATACATTTACTATGTAGTTAGCACACAATAATAAAGACATTTTTACCCAGTACTGTATGTAGCACACCCTTTAGTGCACTTTAGCTGTGTGAATTATAGTGTGTGACCAGGACTATTTCTGAATGTAGTGTGCCTCTAATCCACTTGTACCTGGGCAACTCCCGGTACCTTTTAGACTTCTTTTTGGATCAAGGATTCAATTACAGAGGAGTTTCTTTGCAGAAATAACTGGTTTATTAACAGCAGAACAGTTCAATAACTGAAATAAACAGTCACTCCTTTAAAGGCACATTAGAATACAGTAGTGACAGATCCCTCCGAGAGGTAAAACAGGCAAAGTGTAAGTTACCACACTCCTGAGGCAACTCCTCCCTGAGAGTAGAGCACTGTGCTTTGAGATCTTCAGCCTGGCGTCTTGTGTCTTGGCACCCTACCTGAGTGCCAAGACACAAGACTTTTCATGTATTTACATACAATAAGAGATGCCAAATGGACCCCTTCTTCTGCTAAACAACTCCAGTCCCATTTCTTTATTTCTTTATTTAATTAAAGTATAAAACTAAGCACCTTTCCGATAAACGCTTATTAAGCATTTCCAATGGTTCATGTAGTAAAAATAACCGAGGCATTTGAAGGACCCCCGGCGTGAGGGAACAAGTGACCGTGACTATTTTGCTAATAGAGGGAGTGAGTTTTATTTATAACTGGATACTCACCTTATGCCAGCACATTATGCAGCAGGCAACTCCCTCCTATAAGTAAAAAAAAGGGAAACAACTAATAAGGCTCACGCAAATACACTACAGATCCTGAATCCACTTTGCTAAATGTGGCCCCACTAGAAACAA
The DNA here is from genome assembly GCF_017654675.1 of Xenopus laevis. Classification (NCBI taxonomy): domain Eukaryota; kingdom Metazoa; phylum Chordata; class Amphibia; order Anura; family Pipidae; genus Xenopus; species Xenopus laevis. The sequence goes on from NC_054381.1 coordinate 41,742,695, forward strand.
ATGATTAACCACACAGTTACAATAAAACAAATTAACTTTATATAACTGTGATGCTTTCTTGGGCTATTCAGCACATAGATAGTTAAATATGTCCAGCTAGCGTATGAGCATGAGTTACACTGTGAATCTACACTCAAGGCAGAGCCTTCGCTAAATGGAAGCTTCCCCTTTAAGATGTTGTAAAACTACAACCCACAAGCTAATTAGTGTAAAAATAGATGAATTGGACGCCAGGAGGTTCTTGAATAGTAAAGCAAGTGAACGGATTTATTATGCACAAATGCAGCTGACCTCAGGTTTACTCACAGCATGTACAGGATACAGCAGATGGAATCACTTAGGACAGTGATCCCCAATCAGTAGCTCGTGAGCAACATGTTGCTCTCCAACCCTTTGGATGTTGCTCCCAGTGGCCTCAAAGCAGGAGCTTATTTTTGAATTCCAGGCTTGGAAGCAAGTTTTGGTTGTATAAAAACCAGGTGCACTGCCAAACAGAGTCTCAATGTAGATTGACAATCCATATAGGAGCTACCAAATGGCCAATCACGGCACTTATTTGGCACCCCAACAACATTTTTCATGCTAGTGTTGCTCCCCAACTCCTTTTACTTCTGAATGTTGCTCACGCTTCAAAAGGTTGGGGATCCCTGACTTAGGACATAGTAAGGAACACAGTCAGACAGAAGCGACTCCTTGAGATATTAGCAGAATGGTGTACATCAATTCCCAGTTAACTGACGTTGTCAGTGAGGGGATCTGGATCGATCAGGTGGGGTACAGGAAGTCTTTGCTAACCTAGATGCCTATCAACTGAGTTCCCTGCTCTAAAGGCAAACAGGCCTTGTGGGAAAGCTACTTCCTTCTACAAATCCTTGTTGGAGCAACAACTGCTTTTTCTGCTACACCTCTCTGTCTTACTCTCCTAGAGAGTCTATTACAGGAGCTTACTATGCTAGCTGTTCCTCGTTCACTGGGTTACCTGGTCCCCGACTTAAGCACCAAAGGTGTCAGGTCCCTTTGAGGTAAATGACTTACTGGGGCCTATGGTGATCCCAGGCTCAATGGAGATCACCTAGCAGCAGCACCAGGAGCCAAAGAGGAAGAGGCCACTCCCTGCACAACACTATATAGCAGTGTGGCAGGGGAGTGTCATTACACTATTTGTCCAATAGGTGACGTGGTTACACTGTTGCAAGGGCTTTGCTCAATAACAAAGGATAAGAGAAACTACAAGGAAAGGTAGGGGATTAACTCTATAGGGATAGGATATCCTATAGGTCCCTACATAACTATAAAAGTGCAGGGTAAATTACAATCAGATCTCAATACCCTCTATCATGGGGAACCCTTGTCCAACCCTGGCACAGTACCTACCAGGCGCAGTCCCACATTCCACTCTGGGTGGACAAAGAAAGTCACAGTCCCTTTTCACCCTCCAGCTCTAAACTTTCCCCAGGTAGCACTACCTGCCAAATACCTCTCCAGGTGGACAGAGGTAGTTGCTCCCACATAGCAGACACATGAAAAACACCAATTTCTCAACAAGCCTTTCACTAACCTCCCTCAGGCAGAACACTCACCAGGGACTCACAGAGATGGGTCAGGCATCCACAGCGACTCAATCCTCCAGTAAAGCACACAAGGTTGCTTTAATATTCAGGGTACAGTTCCAACACTATCCACAGTGCAAGCACAACAAAACCCCTTACTCCTCATGACACTGCCCCCAGTACTATCAGCAATGCGAGCACATCAATTATCTCTGTTGAATCCAAGCTCAAGTCCCACCTGGTCGAGCTTTCAGGCCTGGGGTTCCTGTACCCCAAGCCTTTCAGGGGTCCCTCATATCTTTAGGCCTCTACATCTTGACTTGCAGTGCCTAAACTCCCAACCAGGAAATAGACTGAACTGAGCACATGGCAGCTCGCTATATGAAGATCTTACACAACAGTGACACCTTCTGGCCAAATCCCAAATCTGTCAAGGAACACTGCATTAGGGACAAGGGACTTACTCCCCCTCCCTTATCCAAATTAGGTCCAGCACTTAGCTGGCAAGGCAGGGGTACTTAACCCTATGGGACCCTACATAAAGACTGCACGGGGGATTCCAAACAGCGCAGCCTTCAGTCTCAACTCTGCCTCCTGCTCTTCCATTGCCATTGTGTGTGGAAGGAGGAGTCCTGTCAGACAAGATACTGCAAGCGACAGTCCATCCGAGCTGTAACTGTAGGAACTACCGCCAAGCTCAACAAAAAGAATTTAGTTGTCTATTCTTCCCAAGTGCGCACCTGCTCCCCAATCCTGCGATCAGTGTATCAGCATAGGCACTCTGTGGGGTACAGCGACATACTTTACTGTCACCTCTGCTTCTCTCCCCTTTTATTTCGGCCTCTCTGGGTTAAAAATCTCTCTTTGGCTGGTAGCCACATGGAGCTAGCTTTTCCTTGCAAGCTTTACAGCTTTAGCTGTAGATTAAAAGTAATAAAAAACAAGCTGTACTACAGATTTGATTTTACAGAAGCTAGTTGGTGCTGAGCAGATTCGTCATAGTGCGGCCAACTGAATTGTAACTCTAACATGGTGCCCAAATGCCCTTTCCAACTACTGATGGGAGAACTCCAGTCCCACTGCACTCCTCTTTCCACATGGACCCTCCAGTCCACTGCACTCCTCTTTCCACATGGACCCTCCCTAAGTGAAGGATGGAGGATGGATGAAGGATGGGTTGTGAAACTACACCTCCCTTTGCTGTAAAGAGATTTATATAACATCAGCTGTTTTGAACATATAACAAAATATGTATGCAATACAGCAGGGTTATGCTAACAGATTTATAAGAGACATATATTGAGAATACAATCAGAGTTTAACCCCTGCACCAGTGTAGAGTTGCCTGGTTTACCAGCCAGTAGTCAGGACTAAAGCCTTATTCACGAGGTCCCTGCTCCCCGACTTTCACTAAAGGAGTTGTCCCTTTATGACAGCACAGCTTTATTGTGCCTTGTTGATCCCAGGCTCAGTGCAGCTTCCACCCAGTTCAACAGATGCAGGCTAAAAAAAAAAGATCCACCCCAAGCAAACACTATATTTAAGTGGTCATAAGCCTATGGGCCAGTAATAGAGATATGTAGGTGAATTAATGGATACATGAGCTTTTGTCTTGTAATTGGAGAAATAAGGAAGTGAAGGGAATTAAAGTCAGAGGGGCATACTAAACTTATTGGTCCATACAATGCCTTTCTATTAGGTATGCACCAAATCCATGATTCTGCAAGGATTCACCTTTTTCAGCAGGATTTGGATTCAGCCAACCCCTTGTGCCTGCCCGAACCACATTGGCGTTTCTGACATGAGACAAGGTGAGTACCTTGCCTCAGGCGACAGCTCCCCAGAAGTTTCCAGGGGCGGCAAAAAGCCACTACTGTTAACTTTAAGAGCCGACTTTCCGGTTATTAAACCGGAAATTCGGCTTTTCTAGCGCAGAGAGTGATATTTCACACTCTGTGCTAGCAATGCGCCCCTCACTGGACCGCCCGTTGGAGATCTTAAGGTAAGCCTGGGGCGGCATTGCCTGAAAGGTGCCTGCCGAACCGAATCCTAATTTGCATATATAAATTGGGGATGGGAAAGGAAATCACGTTACTTTTCGTCACAAAACAAGGAAGTAAAAACTTTTTTGCCACTTTTTAATTTCCCGCCCTACTTTATAAATGCAAAGCTGGGGAGCTGGTGTCCTGTGAATGAGGCTTCAGTCAGTGGCAAGCTTTTTTGCATATGCAAAATATGATTTGGTTCGGTATGCGGATTCGGCTGAATCCCAAACAGTGGATTAGGTTCATCCATACTTTCTTTCATTCGTTCTTACAACACACACACACAGCTAGTCCTATAATCCTAAACCTTTTTAATAGGGGCCCTGCTGCCCAACTTTCTCTACATGGACTGTCCCTCTAGAGCAAATCTCTTTATTGGGTCTTGTTAGCACCAGGCTCCCCAGAAAAATCCACCTAGAGGCCAAAGAGGAAGAAACGCCCCTTTCTAGTCTCTCTATAAAAGTGTGACAGGAAGTGGTCGCTAAATTATTGGCCAATACAAAGACATCTCACTTAGGAAACCTAGAGACAAAGGCTTCTGCCCATCAACTAGAGCAGTGATTCCCAAACAGTAGCTTGTGAGCAACATGTTGCTCTCCAACCAATTGGATGTTGCTCTCAGTGGCCTCAAAGCAGGTGCAAAGTCTTGGAGGCAAATTTTGGTTGTATAGAAACCAGGTGTACTGCCAAACAAAGCCTCAATGTAGGTTGACAATCCACATAGGGGCTACCAAATGGACAATCACAGCACTTATTTGGCACCCCAAGAACATTTTTCATGCTTGTGTTGCTCCCCAACTCCCTTTTCTTCGGAATGTTGCTCATGGGTTCAAAAGGTTGGGGATCCCTGAATAAGAGGATTTCTATCCCTAGGGACTGTTAACCCTGTGAGTCCCTCAATAATATCAGTACACACAAAGTTGAGGAAAATGATTGATATTCCTGATCAGTGGAATCCCCTTAGCATACTGTGCTGCCTGACTAGGCATGTGTTAACTGACATGGACAGAAACAGTCGGGTGGCAGAAGTATTAGTCCCTAGGGGCCTGTGGGTTCCATTCATTTTTCCTGTTAAAAATTGGGGGGAAAATGGATTGTATAGTACCCCCAGGGACTCATTGAGCACTGGATATAAGACCTTCATCTCAACAAGTCATAGTCATAATGGTCTTGGAAGAGGCATCACCAACACATTTTTTTGACTAGCAGGGGTGCCCTGGGATTACAGCAGAACCTCCAGTTTTGCCCCTGATAGAGTAAAGCCTGAGAGTTAAAAAAAAAAAGTCACATTTTATTTATACAAGTTAAAATTCATTAGTCCCCACAGAAAAGCCTACCTCATTTAATTCCTCAAACAATATAGTTGCTGGGGGTTCTTTGTGGAAGGAAGGGGCAGGGTAAGACTAGCAGCAGGCCAGTCTTGCTTTGGCCAATGTCAGTGTCAGACTCCACAAACTTTCAAGCAATTTAGGTATTTTACACCATTTGGAATAGCATACAAGTTTTGTTTTTGTAGTATATGTATGGCTGTGCCCCCTGGTAAACCTTGTACTGCATTTACAAAATAAATCAAAATTATGAATCAGTCAGCTCTCTGCACTAACCTTTAAGTGCTACTTTTTAATGCACTATTGTTCTCACACACTGCATATTTAGGGCAATGCCCTTTCTCACTTTCTGCGTATGATTTATACGTCTGAACGTGGTAAGACCAATTTAACAAAACTTCTCAGGCATTTTATATACAAAACTTCAGCCCCACTCCAATAATGAACCACCATTCAAAGATGGCTATACATGCAGAGTTCAGCATTCTACAGAGTACCACTAAATGCAACAAAACATGGGTTTTTAAAGGTGCTGAGTTTGAACCTGATATTATACCCTTACACCATTGATATATGGCGTAAAGGCCATAGTATTACCATTTTCAGCCTGTCCTTTTTCAGTTCCCTGTCACCCATCCAGCAACTTCTATATTCTCATGTGCATTGTCACTTTCACTGTTTCTATATTTTATTTTTTTTCTCCTACCTTAAAAGAGAACTCAACCCCCCACTAATAAAAACTCTTACCCAGGCCAGTACCCTACATAGTCCCCGATCCCCGCATAGGTTATAACATATTTAAGTGCCCCTTATCCTTTACTCGCCTAGCAGTGCAGAGGAAGCACAGCAAAGCTCGTCGGCGCCATCTTCAGGCACTTTTTTCCCCTGCCACCCATCCCCTCCCATGTTTGCCTTGATCTGTCTCAAACTTGCAGGGAAGAGATAGGGTAGGACTACAAGGACGTTTTCGGCGCGATCTGACATGCTGCGACAAAAACACCTGCGTCAAATCGCACGCGATGGAAATAAGGTAAGTGAATGCATTGTCGGATGCTGCATGCTGCGTCTGCATCCTACAGTCGTGTCGCGTCGGATCAACACTGCGACTTCATCCGACATTTCCATTATTTACCTTATTTCCGTCGCATGCGATTTAACACCAGCAGTTTGTCACAGCGTGTCCGATCGCGCCAAAAACGTCCGTGTAGTCCTACCCATAAGCGACAATAGCCAGGACTTGGGATGGGATGAGCAAATCTGACAGAGACGTCAGAAGTTTAAGAATTTAATCAGCTGAATATGCTCAGTAATCCCCAAAATGCCTCAGCAGTCATGTGAGCGGCTTTTCAGTTTAGTTGAGTGATGAAACATTGTTGAGATTACACAGCAAGACCAGCTGATATAGACTAACCTGATTTCCCAGCCCAAGTAATAATACATTTCCCATATAATACACAAGTTCCAGTGAGTCATGTGACGTGTTATAACTGATAACAAAACTAACTACTGTTAGCATACCTCCCAACATTTTGGAAATAAAAAGAGGGACAAAAAAATTGGCGCGCGTAATGTGGAAAAATTTTTTCACAGCGCCCAGTTTTGCAGTCACACCCCCTAATTACCATGTTCATTTTGCACAATTTGGCAGGTTATGAAAGTTTGAACATATTTCTTTTTTATTTATTTTTTTTCAGTTAGTACAGTTTTGCTGTGAGTTTAACTTTTCCCAAGAGACCTGTTATCTTATATTGTTACATTTTCTTATCTAGAAATTGTTACAAAAGTATCTTATCTTCTGCTGTGGCTGTTCTGGGCTCTCTGCCAAAAGCCAATTAAGTTAGAAACATTGCTTCTTTTTCTTCCGGTTCAGTGCACAGAAAAACGGGACTTTCCAGTATAAATGAGGGACTGCAGGTTGAGCCTCTAAAAACGGGACAGTTGGGAGGTATGCCAGTGTTAGTACAGGTTACTATTATTTCTATTGTATTCACTACACATATATGTATATATATATAGAGAGAGAGAGACGGAGATTGATTTATTTTTGCCTGTTATTTCTGACCACTCTCCATACATTATTAAGCTGTGTTTAAGCAATCATTTTTCACCCGTGTCCCGCCGGCCCTGTCAGACCCTGTTGTGCCCCCATAGAGCAGGATATCCAAAGTGTGCTTTAATGCAGGGCACATTGAACATGCATTTCAAGGACAAGGATACTGTGATGTGTGTGATCAGTCTGAAGTAACCAGTGCAGGGAAACAGGAAGCAGGAAGTAATTGTGTGTGAGGCAGTTGAGGAGCAGAGGGAGATTTGAAAGGGTCATGAGGAGAGGCACAGCTGTTAAAAACAAATAAATATGAATTAACCTGCCATGCTGTGACTCCTGTAATATTTTGGAAACCCCACAATACACACATTTTCTTCTCTATTGTTTCACTCACATTTCAGGGAAATTACCTGTTGCAACTCAGTCACTTTGTTATTTAATTTTAAATTTTTTAAAGAACCACTGGTGTTTATATGAGGTATAGTGCATAGGGAATTTGGATAACCATGGTGCTTAATGGAGAACCATGAATAAAATCATTCGTATCCACCAGCTCAACACTCTGCTCAATGGAAAGTACATAGTCCTATGGAACACAATAGGCAAGTGATACACATACACTGGTTGTTGAAAGGGTTAAACAGGCTACACATATACTGTTATTGCTACTTTATATTACTCATCTTTCTATTCAGGTTCTCTAATATTCATATTCCAGTTTTTTGTTCAAACCAATGCATGGTTGCTAGGGTAATTTAGACCCTAGCAACAAGATTGCTGAAATTGCAACCTGGAGAGCTGCTGAACAAAAAGCTAAATAACTCAAAAACCACAAATAATAAAAAATTAAACCCAATTGTCTCTACATCATACTTAAAGTTGTTTCAAAGGTGAAAAACCCCTTTAACTGAAAGCCCTTTGATTCACTAAGTATTCCCATAAAGAGAATCAGACACTGCCTGAAAAAGTAATATAAGAGAAAACATACACGGTTCATTGTAGACATGTACATGCCGGATAGTACAGCAAATGAATAGTTACATTAGAGAGATGTCCAGGCCTCCAAATTAAGAGATATATTTTGTTTCTGCCTACAAGTCATGAATTTGGGGGGGTCAACCTATTCAGTACAACTAGAAATGCACCAATTCCAGGTTTGGAATTCAGCCAAGACGCTTTCAGCAGGATTAGGATTGGGCCAAATCCAAGTGCCTGGCCGAACCAAATCCAAAAAAAAATCACATGGCTTTTCGTCACACAAACAAGAAAGTAAAACATTTTTTTTGCAGCGAGCTGCGTGCCAAAACACATACAAGAAAGTCATAAAAATTCACAAAAATGTCAAAACGTTCTATTTACCCCCCCACTTCCCTGATTTACATATGCAAATTAGGCTTCGGATTCAGTTCTCGGCCGAATCTTTCACAGAGGATCCAGGATTCGGCCGAATCCTAAAATAGTAGAACTGTGAATAATTTGTTTCTGTCAGGGATTCTGGCTGACCCAGACAGTGAAAACCATATGAGAAATTTGCTTTAGCTACAGACAGGAAGCAGTTGCAGCTAAAAGCTTGAGTTTTGTCAAGTAAATTTGAATTTATATTTTTCACTTTTAACAGGCATGTTTTTTATTTTCCATATTTATTTGTATCTATTTAAAACAGTCTGGTTATTGTTTTTTTATATACAGGTATGGGACCTATTATCCAGAATGCTCGGGACTTGGGGCTTTCCAGATAACGGATCTTTCTGTAATTTGGATCTTCATACATTAAGTCTACTAGAAAATCATGTAAACATTAAATAAACCCAATAGGCTGGTTTTGCTTCCAATAAGGATTAATTATATCTTAGTTGGGATCAAGTACAAGCTACTGTTTTATTATTACAGAGAAAAAGGAAATCATTTTAAAAAATTTGGATTATTTCATTATAATGGGGTCTATGGGAGACGGCCTTTCTGTAATTCTGAATTTTCTGGATAACGGGTTTCCGGATAACGGATCCCATACTGTATTACATATTAAACTGAGTTATATGAACAGCATTTGAATGTCTTATGATATTTTTATGATATGATGATCTGATATGTTAACATGTACATATAAAAAATTTAATTTGTGGTAATAAATAAAACTACTCACTAAGGCAGAGAATACAGGTAAAAGCTGAATTTAATAAAAGCAGCAGAGTTTGATAATTCTGAACATTGTTATTGGGTTACAAAGCTTAGGTGAGCACAGTCATTCTCATAATAAAATCACTCAAAGTAACACCAGAGATAATGAAAGCAGAACTGAAATCCAATTTAATTTGGCAACCTCAGAGTCACCTTTTTAGGAACAGTATCAACAAAAAATAAGTGAATTAAAGTAATAAGAATTGAACGCAGTATTGCTGTGCACTGGGAAAACTGCTATGTTTGCTTCAGAAACACTACTATTGTTTATACAGGTATGGGATCCGTTATCCGGAAACCCGGTATACATTAAGCTCTGAATTACAGAATGTCTCCCATAGACTCCATTTTATCCAAATAATCCAAATTTTAAAAAATAATTTCCTTTTTCTCTGGAATAATAAAATAGTACCTTTTACTTCATTCAAACTAAGATATACAGTAATTTATCCTTATTGGAAGCAAAACAAGTCTATTGGGCTAATTTAATATTTACTTGATTTTCTAGTAGACTTAAAGGAACAGTAACATCAAAAAAATGAAAGTGTTTTAAATTAATAAAAATATAATGCATTGTTGCCCTACACTGGTAAAACTTGTGTATTTACTTCAGAAACACTTCTATTGTTTATATAAATAAGCTGCTGTGTAGCAATGGGGGCAGCCATTTAAAGGAGAAAAGGCTCAGGTTACACAGCAGATAAGCTCTGTAGAACATAATGGTGTTATCTATTATCCACTATTTAACCTTTTTCAATTTCCACCATTGCTACACGGGAGCTTGTTTATATGAACTATAGTAGCGTTTCTGAAGCAAACACATCATTTTTACCAGTGCAGGGCAACAGTACATGATATATTCATTACTTTAAAACACTTTCATTTGTGGTGTTACTGTTCCTTTGACGAAGATCCAAATTACGGAAAGATCTGTTATCTGGAAAACCCCAGGTCCCGAGCATTCTGATTAACAGGTCCCATACCTGTAAGAAGAACTGAAATCCTATTTAACTGGGCAACCTCAGATTCATCTTATTAATTGTAAGATTCATCTTGACACTACTTTTACTATACAATACTAGGCAAATTTGCCCCTGGACAGTATCCCATAGCAACCAATCAGTGATTAGCTTTTTTCAGCCAGCTGTAGGTTGAACACTGAAAGCAATTATCTGATTGTTTTCCATGGGTTACTGCCCAGGAGCAAATTTGCCCAGTGTTTATAAATAAACCCCAATGTTTATTTATAGTCAGAAGCAGATATATTTAAATGCTAGATAAATCGAATACTAAGGCTATTTTAAACTACACCAGATACAAGGGCATTTGGTAGCCTCAGGTATAAACATATACGTAAGTTTATGCCCACAGTTATTAGCATCGCATGGACCATGTTCACACATATTTGGGGTCCCTCTGACACACTCTGGTGCCCAGACAACATGCCATCAACTGTGAGATCACAGAACTTTAAAGTGGCTTCTAATATCCTGGTTTTTATTATAGGCTTTTATAATACACTATTTTTAGTGAGTCATGTGACACAAGTAGCATCACTAGGTAACGATTCTAACTGATGACATCACCGAACACTGTATATAGGGATGTTACCGGTTATTCCTCTTGAGTATTATATATAAATAAATGATTATGTTCAGGTAAATGATCCCTACTTATAAAAAAGTGACCGGAATTCATAGAGAATTCTGTGTTGTAGTATAATCATAAAGCACAACCTCACCCCCCTCAATATGATTCCCAACATATCTCCGTGTGTATTTACATTATCATAGAGTGTCCCCATCTGTAATATGCATGTACTGTTTCAATGTACAATGATGTGTATACAAGGGCTATATAAATATAGTATACAATTATGCATGTAAATACTAACTCGGTCAATCCTAAAATTTCATTCTAAGTATGTATGTATAAGTTTATTTATAAAATGCTACAATGAAACGGTGCTGTACAATTTTACAATGTACAAAAGCAAACATCGGTAAGACAAGTATTCTAATAAATACAATAATTATAAATACACAAAGATTAATTATATTCTATGAGACACAGTAGGAAGGAGGTCCCTGTCCCACAGAGGCAGTTGCATAAATAAACACAACAGGGGTCCTTTACTTATTATTGGGGATGGATGTTGGTCACACAACAACTACAGTAACAGTTACCATAACTCTGACTTATTTTAAAATAACCAAACCTGTATACATGTGCAAAATTATACTGTGTTCGCAATGTGTCTGACCCGAGTCAGAATTAAGTTTTGTGCCCCAGTGTTGGACTGGAGGGTCAGAGGCCAGAGGCCCCAACTGGTGAGCTCAGCCTGCAAACGCATACATTTATATGGTCTTGTATGAACTACATCAGGGCTTCTACTATCTATTCTATATATTTAATCATAGGAAAAACATTATCCTTCATATACACCTACAAATTTAAATTTAGTAGATTTAACTCATATACAGCTCAGTAAGCAATCATAATCATTTTATTAATGATGTTTAAATGTTATTATGAAAATCCAAAGCAGTTAAGAAATCCAAATAGTTGTTTTATATTACATAAAACTCCAGTTTGCCACACCAAATGTTTATGTATGCTAGTCTGTGTTACACACTGAATACAAGAGCAAACCATGAAGGAGGGTTTCAGTGATATATATCAGACTGTGATGCACATATGCATTAAGTTTACAGACATCCCATAGTATATTGTAGAGAACAGCAATTAATCATTACAGAGCAAAACCCGTATCTGTTTAATAGGCAAAATTGAGTGAGGCATGTTTATGATACTGTGCTGTGTGTGATCAGGCTGAAGTAACCAGTGCAGGGAATCAGGAAGCAGGAAGTAATTGTGTGTGAGGCAGTTGAGGAGGCAGAGGGAGATTTGAAAGGGCAGTGAGAAGTGGCAGAAAACACCACAATACACACATTTACTTCTCTAGTGTTTTACTCACATTTCAGGGAAATTACCTGTTGCAACTCTAACTACAAGATCTCAGTCCCTTTGTCATTTAATTTTATATTTTTTTAGAAGCACTGGTGTTTATAAAAGGTATAGTGCATAGTCCTATGGAACACAATAGGCAAGTGTTACACATACACTGGTTAATGAAAGGATTAAACAGATAGAAAGGCCCTTTTTGTAATTCGGCTTCAAAAAGCCACAAAGGGGTGGCAATGTGTATGACAGGAGGCTTAGGCAAAAACAACTACACTTCATAGATATTTACTTAACTGAAAGCATTTTGATTCACTAAGTATTCCCATAAAGAGAACCAGGCACTGCCTGAAACAGAAATATAAGAGAAAACACACAGAACATTTTCTGGTACATGGGCTAGAGGGAGAGAGATGTCCATTTTAGACATGTGCATGCCGGCTAGTACAGCAAATTGATAGTTACTGTACATTAGAGAGAGGCCTCCAAATTAACAGATAGATTTGGTTTCTGCCTACAAGGCATCAATTGGGAGGAGGGAGGGATATGAATAGCATCTGAATTCCCTCTGTTTCTTTCATTATGATAGGATCTAATATGTTAACATTTACATAAAAAATAATTTATGTAAGCATTTCTTTATTCCTCTGAATGTTTCTTTTTATTTCAAAAACAAAATAAAAATTAATTAAAAAATGAATTACAAAAAGAATTAATAAAAAAAATGTTTTTATGATAATAAATAAAACTACACACTAAGGCTGAGAAAACAGGTAAAAGCTGAACTTGATACAAGCCAAGTTTGATAATTCTGAACATGGGTTGTTATTGGGTTACAAAGCTTAGGTACGCACAGTCATTCTCATAACAAAGTCACTCAAAGTAACACCAGAAATACTGAAAGAGGAACTGAAATCCTATTTAACTGGGCAACCTCAGAGTCACCTTGACACTACTTTTACTATACTATGCCAGAAGAACATGTAGACCTCTACTACAGTGTACATGCAAGTATATGTAATTAAGGTAATTACTGAAAACATAATGTTTATTTATAGTGGGAAACATATTTAAATGCTAGATAAATCAAATACTAAGGCTATTTTAAACTACACCAAATACAAGGGAATTTGGTACCATCAGGTATAAACATATAAGTAAGTAAACACATGCCCACAATTAGTATCTCATAAACCATGTTCACACATACATGGGATATCTCCGACACTCTCTTGGGCCCAGACAACATGCCTATTCTATCTAATATTCATTTTTATAATACACAATATAATACACAATTTTTAGTGAGTCATGTGACACAAATTGCATCACTAGGCAACAATTCTAACTGATGAAATCACTGAGCACTGTACATAGGGATATATGTAACAGCAGGGGTCCTCAACTACTGGGTCGCGGCCCAGAAGCGGGCTGCGGACACTCACGCACATGGCCGCCGAGCCCAGTGCGAAAAAACACGGTGCACCCCAAATTGGACGCTGACGCGACAAAATTGTAGCGTCCAAATTTGTTGCTGCCCCCCCCTGCTGACCCCGTACCATATCTGTTCCAAATTCATTTGGAAGCATTGTAAAATATCCAGACTTGTTTGATACATATGTAGTATTTTACTGTGTTCATGAAGTGTCTAACATTTGTCCCAAACAATACAGTAAGTATTGCACCCTCATAAAGCAGTGTGCTTTAATGCAGAATACCTTGAACATGCATGTCAAGCACATAACATCCAATTTGTATGTTGTGGCATCTGGATATAATGTCAGTGTAAATGGTACAGCTACTACTAGCCTAAGTCACTGTTCCTAACCAAAAAATGATTACACTATGAAGGACCAAGAGCTCACACGCTGTGAAAAACTGGGGTACCATATGGCCACTAACAAGGGCAATGGCAATAGTGCTGTCCGTGTTGTTACACAAAGAAGTCAATAGAAAACAGAAACAGTCTGAGTGCCATGAAAAACTCCATTGTAGGGCCATATACAGCCCAGAGCCCTACACATGGATAGCCTGTTTTACATGCACTCTACATTTTTTCATAGGTTGGGGGATATGTTTCTTAGGTTGGGGGATATGTTTCAAAGCCCAGTCAAGTCAAGAGGATTTTATTGTCATTTCAGCCATATACAGTAAATACAGCACATAGTAGAAACAAAATGGCGTTCCTCCAGAACCAGTCGTGTCTCAAGTTGAGACAAATAAAAAGAATCTGATAGATGGGAACTGCCGAGAGGAGGTTTTGTTAGTATTTCAGAGTAACAACAAGTTACACAGTGATTCACATTAGGGAACAGGGGACACACAGTAAATAGTAAACAAGGGTTTACAGAGTACAATAGGATTAGAGGGCCCTACTCGCAAGAGTTTACAAACTAAAGGGTTAGGGTACAATTAAGACATAGGGATTTTAGAAACAAATTCGTGATTTTAAGATACATTGAATTAAGATACATTGAATAAGCTTTCCTAAACAGGTTGGTCTTTAAGGAGCGTTTGAAAATTTGGAAGGAAGGAGAGAGTCTGACAACTCGAGGCAGAAAGTTCCAGAGAAAAGCAGAAGCCTGAGAGAACTCTTGTAGACAAGAATGGACTGAAGTTATAAGAGGAGAAGAAAGGAGAAAGTCAGAGGCAGAGCCAGGAGAGACCAGAGATGAAATGTAGGGTATGGGCTTCATTGTTAAGGGCCTTATGTGAGTGTTAATGTGAGTGTTAATAGTTTGAATTTGAAACCTCAGAGCCGGCAAAGAACAGTTTCACCTGCAAAAAATTATTTAAAAAACTAAGATAATTTGTAAGGATTTTAATGACACTGTCTGTTTTAATGTCTGTTCATATTCAGACAACAGTCAAAAAGTGAGCACCCCTTTAACAACCACAACATCTTATCCGTGTCTAGTAATCCAGATGTCTGGTTACAAATAGACAAAGAGTGTTTTATATGTTGTTATTGGGTATTAGTACTGCCACTTTGTGTTAGTGGCAGTACTAATATCCAAAGATCTGAAGATTACATCCAAAGCACATCAATACTTCCTGCATAAGACTCACCTCGATTTGGAACTGGACCTGGACAGTATTCAGAATGCTTGGAATCTGTTGATGCTCTACAGGATCTGGATCTGCTTTCAGATTTCACACGTGGGCCATATTCCGTTGGTGACTTTGAACATGATCTGGATTTGTAGCAGAAAACATTATTACAACTTCAGTAATTTCTGAAATGCCTAGTTCTATATATAAACATTCAGAAACCTGTATATGTTATAGTTTACTCTTTTAAATCTCACTTTATTAGCTGTATTAAACCCATCAGTATATTTTTTAATACAAAATATCCTAGTACAACTAGATGACCTATGTTCTACAACAAGATCATGCAAGGTATTAACTGTATCATACAGACACTGGAACATAAACCATATATTTACTTAAATACACAATAAAATGAGGGGGGTCAGATCACTCCGACTTGTACAGTGGAAGTTATGATCATAAAAGTAGCAAGCACGTAGGGTGGTCCTAACTATTTACTACCTGTCAACTTTTTTATATGCTGCCTACATAAAGCATTTCTTTGTATAAGTGTCTCCTTACCAAGGCACTGGTTACTCTTGCTTTATACATTACTTCAGTCTACACTATTTTCACCTTTTGTGCATTCTTGCCCAATTCAATTGGTGTACTAAAGATAAAGGCCTAAATCTATGCAACTTGTGGCACTAGCCATCAGCTTGTTATAAGCAAGTAGGGTGTCCTTTTGTCAAATAATAAGCCACCTTATTTATATATATATTGTGATAGAATGACCAAAGAAATTGGTAGAAATGTGTGTTTTGCCTATCATTTCTCACCTGAAGGAGTTGAAAGCTACAAGGGAGATGTGTATAAACAGGGAATGGTTTCTCTGTTCAAAGGATTTTGCTAGCTGGCCCTGGACGCTATAGTGTTCTCGATGGGATAGGCAATCCATTCCAGTGGTCCAATTTGCATGTTGGAGCTCACTTTCCACTGGAAGGCTGTCCTGTGGAAAAGTATTTAATCATAGTTTAGTGTAAGGGAGGTCTCTCAAAGCTGGGCAAAGATCAGGGAGCTTACCTGTCTGTGTTAAGAACTCCCAGAGGGGCTGGGGGTGCTTCCTGCCACTGCAAGGGGCAGATGGAGATGTGACAAGGTGAGTCTACAGTGATTGAGGTGCTGCCAGAAGGTGAGCCAGGCCTGAAGCTGGTAAGCGGATATCCCAGGAGGGGGGAGTTAGAAGGGCTTAGTGAGAAGCCTGAATATTCCTGAGTGTGGAAACCATCATGTATCGTGAAAACCCCAGAGTGGGGAAAAGTCTTGAATGCATGCTTTTAAAACGCTAATGAATGATGTACCTGTATGTCAGTGACTTTATTTTGGAAGAGTTTTCCTGAATAAACCTGTTTTTTGCCTAAAGACACTGTATCACTGTCTTTATGATCCTGGTCCTCTGCTTACCTGCCTATCATAGCCCTATGGTCCTATAGTCCTAGATCATTTTCCCAAGCAGGTACCAGTACAAAACACTTCATCTACACTACCATGTACAGTCTGAACTTGTTCTAATACAGGCACTAGGGAGAGCCTTTGCCACACACAATAAAAAATCAAGTGGTTGTCAATTTTAAATTTTGGTGCCTTTTGGATTACACATTTACTTAACAACTATTCAAAAGAAACAGAGAATAGGGGGAAAATATCTAAAGCCAAATTTCCCTTCATGTTAATAAAAAAGGAAAACTAACATTTTATACATGTATCTGAACCTGCCACAATGATCTTGTTATATTGTTATTGGCACACACTGACCCTTTAAATAGTAGCCCATCTTAATAGCAACAGGGCTATACTTTAGAACTCAAACAAAAGCAGGTGCCAAAGCCACTGAACACACATCCAAAGACAGTAGATCTGCTCTCACATGACATGACTAAGTAATATGAAGTAAACTTTATTGGTTTCACAGGTAATGCTGACAGCACTGCTTCTTTTGTATTCCAGCTGCCATAGATCCCAAAGCATTTCATATGAAACCAATGAGGGGATCCTGACATCTGGATAAATACATACAATTTTATGTGCTATATAGGAGCACAATGTGGTTACATAGCTGGTACCATATTTATGGGTTCCCCTGTTTAACTATCAGTAGAGACAGCACTGTAAAAAGTGGCCAGCAGCTGGGGAACCAATCTGATCAAAATGTTCACGGTGGAGATGGAGATTGGTCACAAAGCAACAACAGTAACAGTTACCATAACTTTGCCAATTGCATTTGGAAATGAGTGGTATGGCCCCATACAGCACGATATCCAATGTCTGCTTTATTACAGGGCACCTTGAACACTCGTGCTAAGCACAGAAATATATGTTACCACACAGTCACAGTCTAACAAGGATTATAACCTCTCCAATCATATCTATCAGTCTCTATAAAGCAACTACAAAGTATTTTTTACAGTTTAATGAATGAGCTATAAATATTAGATTTTTGGCCACCAATATTGATTTTTAGAAACTAGAGCAGCAAAATAACATCACTCAGTGTAACATTCCCATGTTACTTATCTGCTGAAAATAAAGTCTGAAACATAGGATTTAATGCCTCTGTACTTATTTTATAACAAGGTATATATTTTAGCAGTGTCTATAGAGCTTCATAGCAGCCATGAAAAATCCATTGTTGTGCCATATCCCACCCACAGGCCTACAGCTGGACACATACAGAATGAATAACTGGCACAACAGCGCATCTGCAAGTGGGGAAAACGCCTGCTGTTTAATGAATGTAACACATTACATTAAACACATATGGGGTGATGTAATAAAAGGCACTAATTTTGCCCAGGTGCAGTAAAATGTAGCAACCAATCAGCAAATAGTCACCTGTTTAAATAGCATCTTATTAGTTGCCATGGGTTACTGCTCCTATGCAAACTTAGTGCCTTATATTACATACAGGGAATAAGATGTCACCTCTTGCAATTACGCTGTTGTGCCAGTTATTCATTCAGTTATTGTTTGGGGAGGGCACTGAGCCTCTAGACCGAGCACTGGGTTACTGGACTGGATTGTGTTGGTGATCTTCCTTGTATTGTCTACAAACACAACATTTAGGGGCCGATTCACTAAATTTGAGTGAAGGATTCGAAGTAAAAAAACTTTGAATTTCGAAGTATTTTATGGGCTACTTCGACCATCGAATGCGCTACTTCGACCTTCGACTTCGACCATTCGATAGTCGAAGTACTGTCTCTTTAAAAAAAACTTCGACCCCCTAGTTCGCCATCTAAAAGCTACCAAAGTCAATGTTAGCCTATGGGGAAGGTCCTCATAGGCTTGCCTAACTTTTTTTGATCGAAGGATATTCCTTCGATCGTTGGATTTAAATCCTTTGAATCGTTCGATTCGAAGGATTTTATCGTTCGATCGAAGGAATAATCCTTCGATCGTACGATCGCAGTATTTGCGCTAAATCCTTTGACTTCGATATTCGAAGTCGAAGGATTTCAATTCCTAGTCGAATATCGAGGGTTAATTAACCCTCGATATTCGACCCTTAGTGAATCAGCCCCTTAGAGTGTGATTCAAAGCCCACTGCTGCTTCATGTCAAGTTTAATTGGTAGCACCTTGTAGGGCAAGTTCCAAGCATTTTTTGGCTTTGTCACTACAGTATTTACAACTATGATTGGGGAGACAAAATACCTAGCATTGTAGGGACATTACTAATCCAAAAATAGGCATAATTATATCGTATTTTTCAGGCCAGTAATGTCCAGCCTTTTCCATGCAATGAGTAGAATATTTAATAAACAGAAAATCCATTGAGAGGCCCCTTCTGACCCACAGGCCTACATTTAAACTTTATTTTTATTTTAATTCTCCTTTGTAACACTTAATTTTTCATATGAAAAATATATTTGACATAATCAAATGTCCTTTAACATGGATTGACAGTATTTTTATATTCACTATTTCATAGTCTGCATCATTATAAGAATTTAGCATTCATTTTCTCCCCTTAAGGTTTTTTAAATGTTTTTCTGGGGGGTCTCCTCATTAACAAAGTGAACTGTCCATGTATATTTTATGATATGTTACCTTTGTACAATATGCGTGCTAAACCATATGTCGATTTTTGTCCCATGCAATAAAATAGTCAGCAGTAAAATTATGGATGGAGTCCATTTTTTTGTTCCCCTTAATGTGTTACCATAATTACCACTTTATATTGGGGGTGGGAGTTGACCAATAGAAAGTGTCCAACAAACACAATTAGAGCAGATAATCTGTAGCTAGCTGTAAGATACCTGCTCCTATTGTATTGATGTCTCATTCAATTATATATATCAGGGTGTGATGCACATATGCATTAAGTCAGAGACATACCATACTATACTATACTTTCTAGAGAACAACAATTAATCATTACAGAGCAAAACCCATATCTGTTTAATAGGCACAATTGGGTGAGGCATGTTTATGATACTGTGCTGTGGGAAATCAGGCTGAAGTAGCCAGTGCAGGGAACAGGAAGCAGGAAGTAATTGTGTGTGAGGCAGTTGAGGAGGCAGAGGGAGATTTGAAAGTGTCTTGAGGGCAATGACACACGGTACTACTTATCACTGCGCAATTGTTGCACCTACAAAACACCAGAAAATACCTTGTCATAGACAATACTGAGAATTGCCTCTGCTAAAACATTCACATCACATAATAGCTCAAAAATGCATACAAAGTAGCATTTGTAGCAAAATTAGCACAGTGATTACCCTGGAGAGGCAGATATGATACATATATATATATATATATATATATATATATATATATATATATATATATATATATATATATATAAAGATGAAACTGTCCTAAGTGGAGCTGGGACTTTACTGTAGAGCAAGACTTGTACAGACAGTCTGTCAGTGACCAGGCTGTTCTGGTTAATGATCAAAGTTCTGCCACTTCTGTTATAAACTGTTAAAACCCATGTCCCTGTAGGAAACCTCCATTATAAATAAAACAAGCAGATTTCAAGTTGAAGCAACTCAGGGTCTGGCTGTCTCTTAATTTTGAAAAGTTAGTACCAAGTCTACCATATGAGTGATATATTTATATATATGCATCATGATATATATATATATATATATATATATATATATATTTCTAGTTAGGAATACTAAAATTTCCGGGAATTGTTTGTTGCCGCTCTAACTACAAGATCTCAGTCGCTGTCATCATATACTGTACTATTTTTTATCTATATATATATATAACAAGCGCTGGTGTTTATGTTGTTGTATAGTTCACAGGGAGTTTTGATCGCTGTGGTCCTTTCTGGGACATTCGTATCCACCAGCTCAATGGAAAGTACACTGCTCTGTCATACACGATAGGCAAGTATTACTCGATGGAAGATTATTTAATACACTACATATTTTAGGTCCTGACTATGTTAAAATTATAATTTAATAATAAAAGGGCCTAATCCGGCCTACAGGCCTACATTTACACAGCCCTACTTTGTGTGCACATAAGGCGCAGATTTATCAGTGTGAAGAATTCATCAGAGTTCACCACAGAACAACTTGTTTACTTTCTATTCAATCCTATAGTATTTTTAGAAATGTATTTATCAAATAGTGAATTCCCTACCCAACCCCTACCACCCCTAGCTATCAGTCATGTATAGATGGGGGGAAGGGAACGTGATATCAGGGGACATGATCAGGAATGGGGGGGTTGCCAGTTTTTACCAGGTCTCCTCTATGGTCCACAATAGTTATGCAACCGAAGTATTGATTGCCTTAGCAGGGTCTATGCAAAATGACTTGTAGTGGTGCAATAATTTGGGGGAAATTGTTGCATTCCTATAGACATTTATATTTAGATACTACTAGGCACTTTTCGTTTGTGACTTTCTCCTTAAATAACCAATGTTTGGTAGGGACCAAGGTTGTGAGCCCTATTACGTGCGCACATATGCAGTCAATATGAACTCAATTGGCCTTTAACATAAAATAAGTAGTTCAATGTAAAGATAGGAATACATATATTTGTATATTTCAGGGCAGTGATGTAACACTATATTTTTCATATGGAAAAACATATTTTATATTTCAGAAAACATTAAAGAAGCACCACCGGGAAACGCATGAAGAAATACCCATGTGTATGAGGCTTAAGAATGATTTTAGGGGGAGGGATGACTCATGACAACATTTTTAGCCAACTGGTGAGCTCAGCTTGCAAACGCATACATTTATATGGTCTTGTATGAACTACATTAGGGCTTCTACTATCTATTCTATATACTTAATCAAAGGAAAAACATTTTCCTTCATATACACCTACAAATTTAAATTTAGGAGATTTAACTCATATACAGCTCAGTAATCAATAATAATCATTTTATTAACGATGTTTAAATGTTATTATGAAAATCCAAAGCAGTTATGAAATAAAAATAGTTGTTTTATATTACATAAAACTCCAGATTGCCACACCAAATGTTTATGTATGCTAGTCTGTGTTACACACTGAATAAAAGAGCGAACCATGAAGGAGGGTTTCAGTGATATATATCAGACTGTGATGCACATATGCATTAAGTTTACAGACATCCCATAGTATATTGTAGAGAACAGCAATTAATCATTACAGAGAAAAACCTGTATCTGTTTAATAGGCAAAATTGAGTGAGGCATGTTTATGATACTGTGCTGTGTGTGATCAGGCTGAAGTAGCCAGTGCAGGGAAACAGGAAACAGGAAGTAATTGTGTGTGAGGCAGTTGAGGAGGCAGAGGGAGATTTGAAAGGGCAGTGAGAAGAGGCAGAAAACACCACAATACACACATTTTCTTCTCTAGTGTTTTACTCACATTTCAGGGAAATTACCTGTTGCAACTCTAACTACAAAATCTCAGTCCCTTTGTCATTTAATTTTATATCTTTTAAAGAAGCACTGGTGTTTATAAAAGGTGTAGTGCATAGTCCTATGGAACACTATAGGCAAGTGTTACACATACACTGGTTAATGAAAGGATTAAACAGATAGAAAGGACCTTTTTGTAATTCTGCTTCAAAAAGCCACAAGGAAGTGGCAATGTGTGTGACTGGAGGCTTAGGCAAAAACAACTACACTTCATAGATATTTACTTAACTGAAAGCCCTTTGATTCACTAAGTATTCCCATAAAGAGAATCAGACACTGCCTGAAACAGTAATATAAGAGAAAACACACAGAACATTTTCTGGTACATGGGCTAGAGGGAGAGAAATGTCCATTTTAGACATGTGCATGCCGGCTAGTACGGAAAATTGATAGTTACTGTACATTAGAGAGATGTCTAGGCCTCCAAATTAACAGATATATTTGGTTTCTGCCTACAAGGCATCAATTGTGAGGGGGAGAGGGATATGAATAGCATTTGAATGCCCTCTGTTTTTTTCATTATGATAGGATCTGATATGTTAACATTTCCATAAAAAAAATAATTCAAAGTAACACCAGAGATACTGAAAGAAGAACTGAAATCCTATTTAACTGGGCAACCTCAGAGTCACCTTGACACTACTTTTACTATACTATACTAGGCCAGAAGAACATGTAGACCTCTAGTACAGTGTACATGCAAGTATATGTAATTAAGGTAATCACAGAAAACACAATGTTTATTATAGTCAGAAGCAGATATATTTAAATGCTAGATAAATCAAATACTAAGGCTATTTTAAACTACACCAAATACAAGGGAATTTGGTACCCTCAACATATACGTAAGTAAACACATGCCCACAGTTATTAGCATCTCATGAACCATGTTCACACATATATGGGGTCCCTCCGACACTCTCTTGGGCCCAGACAACATGCCATCACAATTTTTAGTGAGTCATGTGTTGCATCACTAGGCAACAATTCTAACTGATGTCTGAACACTGTACATAGGGATATATGTTACAGGATATTCCTCTTATTAGTATTGCTTGTACAGTTACAGGAGCTGTTATTCAAAATGCTCGGGACCTGGTGATTTCTGGATAATGGATCTTTCTGTAATTTGGATCTTCATACCTTGAGTCTAATAGAAAATCATATAAATAATAAATAAACTCAATAGGCTGGTCTTGCCTTCAATAAGGATAAAGTATATCTTAGTTTGGACCATGTACAACATATTGTTTTATTATTACAGAGAAAAATAATTTTCGTATTAATAATAATAATTCCGTAATTCAGAGCTTTCTGGATAACGAGTTTTCGGATAACGGATCCCATACCTGTATTATAAATAAATGATGTTCCAAATTATTAATTATTCACACAGTCAGCTTAGTGATCGGATTCTGTTGGGCCAAGCCACTTATTTCCACTATTCAAAAACAGAATCAATATTCCAGTCTGAGTAAATCTGATGCATCACAGAGCAGGTCAACTTAGATTTCACAATATAGACAAGGGTTTCAACAACAGCCCTCACCCAGAATGAAACATCCAGTTACAGTAGATCTGCTGTCACATGACATGACTTAGTAATGTGGAGAAACCTTTATTGGTTTCACAGGGAATGCTGGAAGCACTGCTTCTTTTCCCAGCTGATCGTTAGCTCTTTGGGGCAACTATAAACTATATAGAAGGTCTGTGAGTTACCCTAGATCTCATTTATTATAAAACCAATAAGGAGATCTTGACATCTGATGAATATATGGAACTTATGTTCTGTATGAGCGCAATGTGACTCCATAGTTAGTACCGTGCTTCTGGGTCCTCCTGTTCAACTCAGTAGTGAAAGCACTGTAAAAGTGGAAAAGTGGCCGGCAGCTGGGGAACCAATCTGATTATAATGTCTGTTCAAGATGTGCTGTTTTGGGCCAGTTACATACAAGTACACAGCAGGTGTCAATTACTTATTGGTGGGGGCTGGGATTACAGTAACAGTTACCATATCTGCTCCAAATGCATTTGGAAGCATTGTAAAATATCCAGACTTGTTTGATACATATGTAGTATTTAACTGTGATAGTGTCTAACATTTGTCCCAAACAATACACTTTTGCACCCTCATAGAGCATTGTGCTTTAATGCAGAACACCTTGAACATGCATGTCAAGCACATAACATCCAATTTGTATGTTGTGACATCCTAACCACAAACTGATTACACTATAAAGGACCAAGAGCTCACACACTGTGACAAACTGGGGTACCATATGGCCTCTAACAAGGGCAATGGCAATAGTGCGTTACGTGTTGTTACACAAAGAAGTCAATAGAGAACGGAAACAGTCTGAGTGCCATGAAAAACTCCATTGTGGGGCCATATACAGCCCAGAGACCTACAGATGGACAGCCTGTTTTACATGCACACTACATTTTTTCATGGGTTGGGAGATATGTTTGAAAGCGCAGTCGTGTCTCAAGTTAAGACAAATAGGAAGAATCTGATAGATGCGAACTACCAGGAGGAATGTTTGTTAGTATTTCAGGGTTAACAATAAGTTACACAGTGCTTTACATTAGGGAACAGGGGACACACAGTAAATAGTAAACAAGGGTTTACAGAGTACAATAGGATTAGGGGGCCCTACCCGCAAGAGTCTACAGACTAAACGGTTAGGGTAGAATTGAGACATAGGCATTTTAGAAACAAATTTGTGATTTATAATATGACTGATTAAGTAAGATACATTGAATAAGCTTTCCTAAACAGGTTGGTCTTTCAGGAGCGTTTCAAAATTTGGAAAGAAGGAGAGAGTCTGACAACGCAAGGCAGAAAGTTCCAGAGAAAAGCAGAAGCCTGAGAGAACTCTTGTAGACAAGAATGGACTGAAGTTATAAGAGGAGAAGAAAGGAGAGAGTCAGAGGCACAGCGAAGCTTGCGTAAAGGAGAGACCAGAGATGAAATGTAGGGGCTTCATTGTTAAGGGCCTTATGTGAGTGTGAATGTGTGAATGTGAGTGTTAATAGTTTGAATTTGAAACCTCAGAGCCAACAAAGAACAGTTTCAGTAGTAGCCACCTGCAAAAAAATGATCTAAAAAACTAAGATCATTTGTAAAGATTTTAATGGCACTGTCTGTTTTAATGTCTGTTCATATTCAGTCAAAAAGTGAGCACTCCTTTAACAACCACAACATCTTATCCATGTCTAGTAATCCAGATGCCTTGTTACAAACAGACAAAGAGTGTTTCATATGTTGTTATTGGGTATTAGTACTGCCACTTTGTGTTAGTGGCAGTACTAATATCCAAAGATCTAAAGATTACATCCAAAGCACATCAATACTTCCTGCATAAGACTCACCTTGATTTGGAACTGGACCTGGACAGTATTCAGAATGCTTGGAATCTGTTGATGCTCTACAGGATCTGGATATGCTTTCAGACTTCACATGTGGGGCATATTCCGTTGGTGACTTTGAACATGATCTGGATTTGTAGCAGAAAACATTTATTACAACTTAAGTCATTTCTGAAATGCCTAGTTCTATATATAAACATTCAAATTTTTCTACTTCAAAATTTGTCCCTTGATAAATCTGCCCCCTAGAGTGTGATTCAAAGCCCACTGCTGCTTCATGTCAAGTTTAATTGGTAGCACCTTGTAGGGCAAGTACCAAGCATTTTTTGGCTTTGTCAATACAGTATTTACAACTATGATTGGGCAGACAAAATACCTAGCATTGTAGGGACATTAATAATGAAAAATAGGCATAATTATTATTTTTCAGGCCAGTAATGTCCAACCTTTTCCATGCAATGAGTAGAATATTTAATAAACTACACCTCTTAGACAGAAAATCCATTGAGAGGCCTCCTCTGAACAACAGGCCTACATTTAAACTTTATTTTTATTTTAATTCTCCTTTGTAACACTTGACATAATCAAATGTCCTTTAACATGGATTGACATTATTTTTATATTCACTATTTCATAGTCTGCATCATTATAAGAATTTAGCATTCATTTTCTCCCCTTAAGGTTCTTTAAATGTTTTTTTTGGGGGGGGTCTCCTCATTAACAAAGTGAACTGTCCATGTATATTTTATGATATGTTACCTTTGTACAATATGCGTGCTAAACCACATATCGATTTTTGTCCCATGCAATAAAATAGTCAGCAGTAAAATTATGGATGGAGTCCATTTTTTTGTTCCCCTTAATGTGTTACCATAATTACCACTTTATATTGGGGGTGGGAGTTGACCAATAGAAAGTGTCCAACAAACACAATTAGAGCAGATAATCTGTAGCTAGCTGTAAGATACCTGCTCCTATTGTATTGATGTCTCATTCAATTATATATATCAGGGTGTGATGCACATATGCATTAAGTCAGAGACATACCATACTATACTATACTTTCTAGAGAACAACAATTAATCATTACAGAGCAAAACCCATATCTGTTTAATAGGCACAATTGAGTGAGGCATGTTTATGATACTGTGCTGTGTGTGAATCAGTCTGAAGTAACCAGTGCAGGGAACAGGAAGCAGGAAGTAATTGTGTGTGAGGCAGTTGAGGAGGCAGAGGGAGATTTGAAAGTGTATTGAGGGCAATGACACACGGTGCTACATATCACTGCGCGATTTTTCGCAACTACAAAACACCAGAAAATACCTTGTCATAGACAATACTGAGAATTGCCTCTGCTAAAATATTCACATCACGTAATAGCTCAAAAATGCATACCAAGTAGCATTTGTAGCAAATTAGCATAGTGATTACCCTGGAGAGGCAGATATGATATATATATATATATATATATATATATATATATATATATATATATATATATATATATATATATAGATGAATCTGTTCTAAGTGGAGCTGGGACTTTACTGTAGAGCAAGACTTGTACAGACAGTCTGTCAGTGACCAGGCTGTTCTGGTTAATGATCAAAGTTCTGCCACTTCTGTTATAAACTGTTAAAACCCATGTCCCTGTAGGAAACCTCCATTATAAATAAAGCAAGCAGATTTCAAGTTGAAGCTACTCCGGGTCTGGCTATCTCTTAATTTTGAAAGTTAGTACCAAGTCTACCATATGAGTGATATATTTATATATATATATATTTTTCTAGTTAGGAATAGTAAAATTTAAGGGAATTGTTTTTTGCAGCTCTAACTACAAGATCTCAGTCCCTGCCATCATATACTGTACTTTTTTTATTTATTAAACAAGTGCTGGTGTTAATGTAGTTGTATAGTGCATAGGGAGTTTTGATCGCTGTGCTCCTTTCTGGGACATTCCTATCCACCAGCTCAATGGAAAGTACACTGCTCTGTCATACACAATAGGCTAGTATTACTCGATGGAAAAAGATGTCCACATCTCCAATAGAATCTGAAGATTATTAATTACACTACATATTTTGGTCCTGACTATGTTCAAATTATAATTTAATAAAAGAAGGGCCTAATCCGGGCCCACAGGCCTACATTTACACAGCCCCACTTTGGGTGAACATAAGATTTATCAGTGTGAAGAGTTCACCAGAGTTCACAACAGAAAAACTTGTTTACTTTCTATTCAATACTTTATATATTTTTAGTATTGATTGCCTTAGCACAGTCTATGCAAAATGACTTGTCGTGGTGCAATGATTTGGGGGAAATTGTTGCATTCCTATAGCTATAGATACTTATTTAGATACTACTAGGCACTTTTAGTTTGTGACTTTCTCCTTAAATGACCAATGTTTGGTAGGGACCAAGGTTTTGAACCCTATTACGTGCGCACATATGCAGTCAATATGAACTCAATTGGCCTTTAACCTAAAATGAGGTGGCTTCAGTGTTCACTATTTCATAGTCTGCACCATTTTAATTACTTCTGTATATGTTTATTGTCTCCCCTTAAAGAGGTTATCAAGTTTTTCCTTTCTTTTTGGGTCTCCAAATTAACAAAGTGATTTGTCTGTAAATATTTTATGAAATATGACTTACCACTAATGACTTGGCATTATTAAATAAGGGAGAGGGGGGGTCAAACTGTTGTTGAAATTGCATTGTGCTATATAACTTGTATAACTTTTCTAATTTTTCCAGCTTCAATGGCTGCCTCCATGCCTACAGAGCAGCTTCTTTATATAAACTATAGTAGTCTTTGAAGCAAACATATAGCTTTTACCAGTGGAAGCTAACTGTATATTATATCTAAATTAGTTGAAATGTACTTAAAATGCTTTAAATTTTGGTGTTACTGTTCCTTTAATAAGTTTTTTATACACAATTAAATGCAATTTAACAGATTACTGAAAGTATATTGTCTACTAGTCAGCTGCCTCAATGAAAATAAACCTGAGAAAAACAACACGGCACCAATACTTAACCCGGCACAAACTCATTGCCGACTGCCCCCTTTTCCTCACCCAGTCATATCACGCTGCATGCACCAGCAGTCTGGGGGGGGTCCCATTTTGTTTAATTCTGTGCAATTTTTGTGTCATGTATTTTATCTGCATCACATACAGAAATTATACCCCACAGTGAATTTGCAGTCCATTCATTGTTTTCACGTGTTACCATATTTACAATTTTATATTGGGGTGGCAGAATTTTCAATTGCACTTAAGGCATATTATCACCCAAATCAAACAAAAACCTCAGTAGAAAGTACCCAGCTCACACAATTTGTAGCAAGCCGTAAGTAACCTGCTGCTATTTACCTATTTTTCATCAACTGGAAAGTCAATTCATCAATTTGTTTGGTATAAAAGTCTAGCTATGACCTGATACCAAAGTATATATTGCAGGATAGGAACAAAAAGCTTCCTATGAAAGATATTAACATATTCCAAAGGATACATTCCCTATTTACTTATAAGATGCAGAGAAATTCTATATCATTTTAACTGGATTTAAGAGTGGATTTAAGTTATATAACAGTTATGATTTTATACTGTTATAAATGATAAACCATTAAAAAGAGGATTTGTTTTACTCACCGATAAATCCTTTTCTTGGCTTTGTATATACGTTGTGTCCTGCAGGAATATCTTAATGTCATAGAGCAGGGAAAAAGCCAATACTTGAGCCTTGAGTCAGTTCACCCGCAAGTCCCTTGTTGAGACCATCCTGGAGGAATTCCATGAAGGAAAGAATATGGCACTGGAAGTGGTCAATAGACTTGGCACTGCACCAAGAAATGAATACGTGCCAGATGCAGTAGTAGATTGTGGCAATGGTGAGTTTACAAGCGAGCAACAGTGTACGTACTACTAGGGTGGAAAAACCTTCGGCTAAGGAGCACGTCTGGTGGGTCCAGGAGGGTTTTTAAGAGGTACGAAATCCCTTTGATGTGTTAGAGAAGGAACTTTGCCGCCTGTTATTGTGGTGGTTCCTTGAGAAGTTGTGGAATGAAAAGATAATTTTGAGTTGGTATAGTATTGCCTGGTTTTCTTTTCTTGGGGAAGAAAATTACTCTTTCCTCCAGTAATCTTAGATATAAGGTAATCCAATTCTGGCCTGAATAGTGAAGATCCAGTGAACAGTAGTGCAATGAGATTCTTCTTGGATGCCGGATCAGCACTCCATGTCTTCATCCATAGTGCCAGCCTAGCGGCTACTGATAAAGCAGACTATCTGGCGGTCAATTGTAAGCTATCCATTGTTGCATCACATAGGAAATGTACTGCATTAAGTACCTTGACAAGTTGTGATTGCATATAAATATTTTCTGCCTTTCTGTCCATTGGATCCTTGAACGAAGTTCCATCCTCAAAGGGTAGAAAACGCAGTAACTGTTCTGGCTTGCCACCTAACTAGAATGTTTAATTTATATGAGGTTGTATGTAAATAGAAGCTGCATGTGCTGGAATGTGCCTATGATCAATCAGAGATCACTAAGCAGTAATGTATCTGAATACTGCCTCCCTACCTACGGATAGTACTGAACAATGAAATACAGTCTCAAATACAAAAGACACACAAATATTTAGAAAAGTTTATTAAATACTGATTATATAAAATATGTTTAATATATTTTATAAAAATATGTTAAAAAAGTATATTATACAAAATATATTAAAAAAAAG
The DNA here is from genome assembly GCF_017654675.1 of Xenopus laevis. Classification (NCBI taxonomy): domain Eukaryota; kingdom Metazoa; phylum Chordata; class Amphibia; order Anura; family Pipidae; genus Xenopus; species Xenopus laevis. The sequence goes on from NC_054381.1 coordinate 41,772,893, forward strand.
GGGAGGGGCCGCCATCGCTGTAGTATTAGTCTTCACGGAAGTAATTTTCAATTAAATCATCTGGTAAGCAAACAAAGCAGCATTTCTTTATCTCCTTCCAGCAGTCGAGGCAGTAGGCTGTGTCACAGTTTGATGTCTTGCAAATATAGGAAGTCTTGGTTTCTTTGGCATTACAAACCAAACAGCGTCGCTTTATAATTACTCTCAGCCATTTCATTTGTCGGAATAGCATACCAGGTATAGACATCATCTGTGGACAACACAATATAGTCAATACCAATCCAAGGGGCATGAGAATCTATTACAGTACAGCAATAGCAGCTGAAGAAATGCATTAGATGTGTAAGCTAATGTATTTTGTGCACAATAATAGTGCAGCTAATGTAGGAAAATGAAAGCTAAGGCAAGGTGCTGCTGTGTTGGGTGCCAACTAATGTGCTGTAGGGTGATGAGCTGTAAAAGACAGAAGCTCAGGTTAATACTTACAAAGTTTCTGTGGCGGTTGGCAGTGATCATTAAGTTCTTCCTCTTTATATTTAAATACAGGTCCCTGTACCTCAGTAGCTCATTATAGAGATGGAGAATTCGCCGTTTCTCAGTCTAAAGGAAACAAAGCAGCAGGTGGTGGTGTTACACAGTTATTTAAACTAGGAAATACATCAGATCATTAGTAGAACAAAAAAAAGTGAAATTTAGTAGTGCCCTTTCTGCCATGAGCCAAGGTGACAAAATAGACACATGGGCCACTTTACCAGAAGCTAAAAAAAGCCCCCCAGGTTACTAAATTCCAAAATATTCCTAAATAAAAAACTCTCTCAGCCCATAATATCTTACCTTAGGGTAAAAGTAAGCAGCCAGGACTCTGCGCAGTCGGCTCATATATATTTGGACAAAAGGAAGGATCAGCGTGATGGTCAGTAGTAAACAAGTGCCGATATATTGCTGGGACGTCAGATGAATCGGTTGCGCCAGACAAACTGTGGAGAATCAGAAAGAAACTGGAGTATTAGTAATGCTGCCAACATGAATGATATGTCTTGTTGGGAAATGAATAGCAAATTAAGCCCCGAAAGATACTTATAATTCCTTTCATTCAGACTGAAACTAAGCAGTTTAACTGTTAAGCAAGTCAACCAAAACAATTTCACCTTAATGGTTCTACAGCTTGTTTGGCCATACAATTCATATCAGCTACCTGTGTGATTGTCCCATTTAAATGAAACTGCTTGCTACATGTAAGTTCTATTGATATCTACAAAACTTTAAACACATGGAGTACAGCACATAGGAAATGTCAGTGAAGCTTTGCACATACCAGTATTATTGGTCACATGAAGCGCATTAGAGGACGTATTGATATTTCCAATTGTGTTCCGGAGAAATCTTGCCAGGAATCCGGTCCCACCAACAATCACTTCTAGATTGTGTTTAACTGCAGGGTAAAAAGAGAGGTGGATTAAGCAATATAGAACAGAGAGAAGTATGAACTATTAACAGATTGCTGTTGGAAGCAAACAGTAATACATTCAAGACATACTTACAGCCAAAGTTGTAGCTAATATTGGAGTGCTTGATAGTGATGTCCATGATATTTTGGACACCCAAATCCAGTCCAAGTAAAAGCAGGCAAATAACAATCAGCGGAATGCACTTTATCATAGCGCTTGTCTGGAAGAGAAAAGTTCATTATTGTATTTATGAAAGCAGGGAACATACCGTAATCTGCTAGAGATTATTTGATAAGTACTTACCAATGCTTTCACCTCTGGTCCATGGAGGGCAAAGTTTATTGGGTAAATTAAATCTGCACGTTCCCCTTTTTTCAGCGGTAGCAGGTGCCTCTTTCCCTATAGGATAAATAAACAAAAAGAGTGATTTCCTGGTCTCTCGCTTACATTTTTGAATATCCTTAACTTGAAAAACAAACACTTCTGAACAAAATGGGCCAACAACAAAGTTACTCTTACTCAAAAACTGAAATCTACTCTCCTAGAGCTCCTCATGCAGTATTTAATGTACAGAAGAAGAGCACATTATGATTCTCACTCATCTTAATTCTTATATACTTCCTAAACCTTTATAATAACTTGTATACACTTCAAAATGTAATTAAGAAATGAGTGCATTTATAGAGCATAAATAAATATATACATATATAACAAAAGACAGTATGTTTGCTGCCAAACTAACCTGCTTCCTCCTACGAGCGTCGATTTGTTTGAAGTACGTTGTTATGTACACATTGTCGTGGCGAAGGTTTGAATTGTAATTCTTAACATAGCCAAAAGCTCTGCAAAGACAAAGGGACCAGAGTGAACCCCACACAAAAACCTCACACAAAGTAAACCATCGATATTTGGCTTCTGTAGTATCGGTAAAATAAAACGAATGTACTTACGAACTGATGTATTGGAGGAAGAGTAGAGACAAAACTATTTTTATAGCCTTCATAGCTTTCTGTGAAACTGATTCGCTCTCTTCAACGGTTTCAGACACATTTTGTTTGACTTTCTTCAGTGTCGTATCAAATATGGTTTTGTTTCTGACCTGTGTTCAGGCAAAGAGAGAAAAAAGTATATGAAAATACTAGCCAAGGGGATCACAAGACACGTCAGATGAACTTCATAGCAAATAAAGGAAATATACAAACAGGATCCTATCAGCAATGGAGAGAGTCTCCGATGAGGCATATTATGTGAAACTTACCGTAATTTGAACATCTATGGTGACATTTTGCTTGAATGTGTCAATGGCCCCACTGATATTATCATAGAGTTCTCCAAACAAAGGGTCGATGCGGATGTGCTTCTTGCACAATGGCAGGAACCCTAGAAATAAAAGCAGCAAGTCAATAAACAACTACAAATACTTCCCTCCCACTACTGTCAAGACATTTCTTGTTGGATTTTAGGGGAAAATTACCTTTACATTACATGTTATATTATGATATAGATGGGTCAAATCAAACATACTTTGAAATTTATCTTTTTATTATTTATGGATTTTATAAGACAATTTATGCTTATTTTTTTTATAAAAAGTTTTGCTTAACAGCACAAATAACGCTGTCCAATTGTAACCCCCTGTCACTGAATAACTATATATGGTGAAAATGCCAAATTCAATTTCTACTTTTGGTTACAAGTTTCACATTTTGTTTAAAGATACTTACAATTTAAAGCGCCGCAGACAAATTTCAATTTCATTGGCCAGCACAATGCATGATTGAGAAGAGGTAACCATATTGTCTCCATGCATTCATCATATTTCTGATCAAACCATTCATGGCACTTCCCTATGCCCATTTCAAAGAGATCTGTTAGAAAAGAAAATGGATCGTTAATTTGTGTAATGGAGCTGTCACCAAAGCCTACATGTTACCCTGCATCTCACAATTATGCGGGTATCTAGTATATAGGATGTGCATAATTCTCTACATACACATAAATATCATGAAAAGATTCAGGATCTTTAATGCTTGGGAATATGGAGACTGCACTGTGTAACATTCCAGCTCCAGGCAGAACAAAGGAACACAGGGTACCAGTCCTGCTACTAGAACCCCTACACCAAGTTTTACCTGATTCATGGGGTATCAAACCACGTGTGGCCAGAGCTGGGCCTGAGCGGCCAGGAGCCCCAGGCAACCTGGCCAGCCTCTGCACCGGTTGAGTGAATCATCAGTGTACGAGCATGCGTGAAAGCCTGAATTGGCGGATGCGCAAAAAGATGTAGAGAGAGGGGACCGAGCATGGAATAGGCTATAGAGCAGGTACATGTCTGCTGCCCTCCTAGCTTTGGGCCCTAGGCACATGCCTACTCTGCCAACCCCTAGTTCCAGCCCTGCATGTGGCCATTGGTTTGAGAAAACAGTGATATATTTTGAGCACATAAAGTATTTGGGAAAATGAAATGCAGTGAGATGAAAGTGGGTGTACTTGGAAACTTACATTCACAGCGTAGGAAAGTCTTCATGCTAAATTTCTTCTGAGTATTCATTAGTAACGTTTTGTTTCTCTCGATTTCTTCCATTATCAGTTCTTTCTCTCTCACATTGTCGTATCCCTCAGTGCTTTCAACTTCTTCTTCTACCTCACGGAAATCATCAGTTATTTCTTTGGTGTCCTTTGTCAAATTCGATGACCGTTTCTATAAAAAGAAAAAGAGACATATAGGGGGCATATATATATGAAATAGTGTAGAAGTAGAGCTCAACACAGTTTGTGAAAAGTGTGAAACTCCACTTCATTTACTTGTATAGGATTTTTAGGAATTGTTTATCAAACTCTCTTTTCACCCACTGATAAATGTGCCATTAAAAATCCAATTCAAGTGAACAGAAGAGGCTGTAAGTCCACTTGGGTGAACTGGGAGGTCTATTTTCCCCCATAGTTGCAGCATTTGATACACAAACTGGTGACCATGAAATTATTACTGAGAGAACAATACACATTGATCTAACATGACAGGACTGTACCACTCAAGACCTCAAAGCATTAAGTGCACTTTGTAAAGAAAAGGTGCAAATGTGAAAGGGCTTTTAATCCCAGGCCTATAAATTATTGAGCCATACAGTTAAGCCTATAATAACACATCTTGCATCATTTACAAAAATACTTATGAAGATTTGTCATTAATTATCATAATTGTGGGTCCCACCATTTTCTGCTAAAAAATATAAATTTCATTACCGTCAATTGACCAAATATCCTCTTTACAGGTTCCATCATTGATGTGTACATCATCTTTGTGTGGTTAAGGGTCATCTCTCCTGTACACTCAAAGCTCATTACAAGTAATTCTATATTTTTCATCATATTAGGAACAGGGCCTAAAAAGAGAAGAGGGTTTAGTACATTGTAAAGAACAAATACGGAGTAAGTAGAATGACTAGCCAGTACATACCATCAGTGATTGCTTTGATAGCAACTGTAGTTGTTAGGGCACCTGTCCTTTGGCACATGATAAGCAGGAATATCATCAATGTCGAGCAGCGGAAATTAGTGGACATTGCCCATCCGAAGGAAAATATAGCTGAGAAAAGAGCAACAGGGGGAGATGCATTAGGTTCAGCCTATAAGTACAACAAGGGCCATAACTTGCTATCACATAAATATACAGGGCCCATAACAGGAAAAAATTACAGGAACATACTTACAAACAATAAAATAACAAATAAATAGTGATAACAGTGAAAGAAGTATATACTCACCATTATTAACAATAAACATGCAGATTTTTATCTGGTCATTCAAGGTGGTTAATGGATAAACCAGCAAAAAGTAAAGTGCTAGAGAAAGAGAAAAAGGTATTAGACTGGATTACGCACACCTTACCCCTATTATATGCCATACTCTCATTGTATCAGTCTCTCACACACACTTCATTTTTTCACTTTTTTTCTTACCGCTTCCGATGCATAATCCAACAATTGCTCCAAGGAAATACTTCACTTGATAATATTCATTACTGTTGCTGAAGAAAAACCGGAAAAGCAACGTAGGGAGCATTTTAGCCAAGATCCGTTCCAATGCTGAAAGGACAGAAATCAACTCATTAAGTACAATTATCATTGCTTGCTGGAGTCTGTTAGTAAGACCCATTTATAAAACCAAACAATTCCCCAACGCTGTATAATGCATGGGTGTATATATCTTACATACAGGTTAAATACTGACTGATACAGGAGATTAAAAGGGTCTTTCTGCTCATCAGAACTTGTAACTACAAAAATATTTAAGTGATATGCATTTGGTTGCTGAAAACCCCAATAAATAAATAAATATTACTAACATCACTACTGCTACAACTAGAATTTGGAATACAAAGAACATTTCTATCAAATTCAGGAAACACTGTTACACTGTTACATAAAAAAGCTACTGGTTATATAATGCCCAATATAGACATGCGCTAAAATCCTATAAAGAATAACATTACATTTCTAAAAATATAACTATGTAAATGGCAATAGACTCTCCCACATTTACAGCTAACAAGAGGATCTGTACAGCCATCATTATATTCAATAAAAGGCAATCATTGGGATAATTTCAATCATATGTGTATCTACTACTGGTTCTATTATCATTTATCTATCATTCTATCTCTAAAAAGTTACTTACTAGTCTTTGGCTGATTTCTTTTCATTTTCTTCGTTAATATAACTGGTTTCTTTTCTTTTTCAATATTAATATGTATTTCATTATTATTTAAATTTAAATTTGTCATTTTCTAAATTTACGCAAGAGCTTGGCACAAACGTGCTTCCACTCTCCACGTAAGCTTAGACAATAATGACAGGTGTCTGTGAATCCTTAACACTGCACAACTGTCACAGATGATATCATAATAGGGATAGATTGGCATTCAGCCAAATGATGATGTCACAATAGTCTGATATACTAACCTATTGTGATGTAATCGGTGATGTCATAATAGGGTATTGTGATGTAATTGATGATGTCATAATAGGGTATTGTGATGTAATTGATGATGTCATAATAGCCACTTCATGATGTCACAATAGCCTGTAATTGCCGGAACATTCTGGCTTCTACTAGAATATATCATTCTAAATCTATTCAAAGCTATTACTCTGTATTTTTTGTTATACAAAACAGATTATACAGATTTGTATAATCTGTTATACCAATACTTAAATTTAGAATTAAAATATTTGTAGCAAAATAACTCCAAAGTTTAAAATACCATCATATATTATAAACCTGTTTATATCTAGTAGAAAAGACAAGTAACTTACTAATGTTTGGCTTTTTTCCCATTCATTTTCTTCTTTAATATTACTGGTTTCTTTTTTTTTTCTATATTCATTTGGATTTTATTATTCATTATTTGGATTTCCATTCTGTATCTATTCAAAGCTATTACATTATCTATTATATAAATACTTATATTTAGAATAAAAAATTATAGCAAAATAACTCTATATTTAGAAACACATATTCTAATCTCTACTGAGCAGGGCCGTGGCAACCCTCTGTATCCCTTAGTTAGTATGTTTTTATTTAATTAGATTTGTATGTTTGATGTAATCATCCTTCAATTGTACCGAGCTGTGCAATAATGTGATAAAATATTTATGTACGTTGGCAACAAAAAAACCTTCGATTTTCAAAAGTCCATCAAATGACTCCAAATTGGTTGTAGAAGTTCCCCAATAGGGTAAAACACCAATTTGGCAGGTTTTATATGGTGAATAGTTGAATTTAAATTCTTAAAGAGACAGTACATGATAAATTTTGATATTCACATTTTTTTTTTTTTTTTTTAAATTTGAATCAAATATGGACGATTCCCTAGTCAAATTATACTAAAATAAACTCAAAATTCAAATTTTAATTTTCACTTTGACCTTTGATAAATTTGCCCCATACTGTAGGGCAGTATTGGGCAGAATTAGCGTTGACTCCTCCAGCAGAGAAGCCCCTTAGTGTAGTTCATATAGATAAAGGGAGTCCAGCATTCACCATGATTGACTAGTGTGTTAGCTTTATTGTACTATACCAAATCAACCTGACAAGGGGAGGTGTGTATTTGCTGAAACATTGTTTTCATTTGGAATGGCACAATAAAGCTAACACAGCAGTTAATCTTGGTGATGGACAGGCGAAGGCTGTTTATATGCAGCTATCTATAAGCCAACAAAATTCTGGCATCATTTACAAGATGGATGAGGATGCTAAGGCTAATTCTACACTCAGCCCAGGTGCAAACACATGGGTGGATTTCGGCTGTAAAACAGCCCAGTGTGGCATTAGCCTACTGTAGTAACTCAAGTAATGACTGGAGTGGTCAGGAAAGTCCAAGAGGAGGCATTTCTAAAGAAAATATCCTTTAATTAAAGCATAATGTACATTACATTTTGACCGTCAATCTGTTCTCGAAACACAACTTCAACACAGGTGTCATAGCTTTGTCTCAGTGTCTGAACCTAGTTTTCTTGCATGGTATCTTCTCTATCCTGCTATCCAGTGCTGCAGAAACAAAATTACATTTGCAGAGGGTTCTAGGCAGGCCCAGACTGGCAATCTGTGGGTTCTGGCAAATGCCAGAGGGGCTGCTGTGTGGTTCAATAGAAAAATACCATATAGTGGGCTGGTAGGGGGCTGTTTGGGCTGGTGGGGGACTGTTTGGGCCTCCGTGTACTTGGAATGGCAGGGCCTATTTTGACTCCCAGTGCAGGACTGGTTCTAGGGCTTGTAATGAAATGATCAGTAAATAACAACAAGTAGGGAAGATTCTTGAAATGAACAGCACATTTGGGTAGAATGCTCTATAACAGTGGTTTCCAAATTGTGGGGCTGACTCCCTGGGGGGGGGGGCTGTAGCAGTGGAATCTGTGCTCAGTCTGAAGGTTGTGCAATTTGGGGAGAAAGTCTATTTGTTCCATCAGAAATTGCAGAAAACTAGCTTTCAATTCAGTTAGGTTAAAAGGATGAAAAGCTTATTTTTTGTTATAGATATTCTAGGAACTATGGTTGAATAACTGATAATTGAGTGTTTTTTCCTATATGTGTAACCTTGCTAAGGGGAGCCTGACAAAACTCAAACCTGTAAGGGGTTTTGATTTAAAAAAAAAAAAAAAAAAAAAAAGTCCCTAGTGGCAATAAAAAGACAGGGGGGCTCATTTATTAAAGCAGCGCAGCGCATAAGTGGACGCAAAAGGTTGTCTGCGCCATCACAAGCGTGATCGCTAATATATTTGCGTGATATTGCGCATAACACAGAGCTTTTGCGATGGTTTTGTTTATGCGCATTGCGCAAAAGATTGGGCATTTATGTCGCAAACGATGCCGTGGTTGTTAGGGGCGTGGCTGTGGGCGTGGCTACAATGCGCTTGCACTGCGGCCGTCGCAGATTTGCGTCTGTATATGTGCAAAACTGCACCCGGGCAACAGCACCACAATTTTTACGCCTGCCTCTTCGTGGCGTAATAGTAACGCTCTTCAAAATGCGCATTCCTGCCCAGCTGCGCTAGTATATTCAAGATGAACAACCCTTGTAAAGTGCATATTAACCACGCCTTCCACCCAACATGTTTATATTGACCAAGGTTCCTTTAAGGGTATCAGGTAGGCTAAACACCTTTGCAACCAAACAAATATTAGCACAGAAACAAATGCAGATGCGTCTAAGTGAACGCAATATGCGCAATATGTGACGCAACTAATTAAAGCAGCGCATTCATACATGAGCACAACTAATCCTTACCTTTGCGGTATCTTCCTGTGCGCACAATTTATTATAAGCACTGCGACAGCTGATACGCAGTTTCACACGTCGCACCTGTCTTGTGTCTACATTAGCGCACAAATCGCACTGTTAAGGTATCGTGCGCTACATTATTAAATACTCGCATGCGCTGGGCAAATGTCTGGCCACTGCGCTCTTTTTAGCGCTGCGCTGCGTTAATAAATGAGCCCCAGGATGCTTTGTAGTTGTTGCATGTATGGAATTTTCCTTTATTTCAAGCTCCAAGAGAGCGCTGGCCCTATATACAGTGGCTTAACTCCCGGGGGAGCAAGGGGTGCAATTGGACCAGGGCCCGCACCCCTGCAGGGCCCCCCCAGCAGATCACAGCCAGCTGTAGTCGACTGCAGCTGGGGGAAAAAATCGGCACGGGGGGGGGTGGCCTGGCTGCACGACCCGCCCCCACCTTATTATAGTTATGTTACTGCCTATATAGTCTCATTTATGTATGCAAGTGCAGTGTAACTTTTCTCTGCAGTGGGAATACCCCTAAAACCTCTATCATTAAAGGAACAAAATGCCCCCCTCGCACTTCTGTATAGTTGCACATTGGTGCTGCTCAGTCATTTATTTATTTTATTTAAGTTAAAACCTCATGTAAACTGCGTTTTGAGCACGTGCCTGGAATCAGACATGGTCGGACTGGGCTGGAGGGACACCGGGAAAAACCCAGTGGACCGCCCGCTCTCGTGGGTCCTGCTGGCCCAAATCCGCACCCTGTGGTTCCTCTTCTTGCTACAAATGGCCTGAAGAAGGGCCCGAAGAACATAGTGCGCATGCAGCAGAGCATAGTGGTGGGGGGCCCAGAGTCTCAGGCCGCCCAGTCCGACCCTGGAATCAGAGGTCAAGTAACTAACACATCTGTCTTTGTAGTTGAGAAATTCAATCATTTCTTCTGCATGAAGGCAGTAAATTCAGAGATTTAAAAATTTACCCTGTATATCAGATCAGTTGCACATTTTTGAGTGCCAATAGGGTATGGTAGATATCTAGAGGTGCCTTACTTATGGTTTCTGTGGCTTCTTCAAGTGGTTCTTGTTGATGTTCTCTTTAGGAAACTGGTATTCAAGAGTTGAATTAATTGTGGAGGTGGTAATACCCGGTTGGGAATCTTCCATAATGCCTCACACACACACACCATTGTAGGAGAAGAAGTTATGATTCACTGTAGTTTGCGGCTGCTGTGCCTGCTAATAAATATAGCTCAGAAAGAGTAAAAATTAGTAGTGAGTAGTAGTAGTGAGTGAGCAGGATATGGCACCTGCTCAATACTGAGAGTGCTATAATGTATGTGATTTGTAAGTCACACTCCAGGGTGGGGGAAGCGTGCTCACCGTTCAGATATTTGCCAGGCTAAAACAAACCCCATAGGGGGTTTGTGCATGCGAATTTGATGAATTATAATGGTTCTAATAAAGGCCAACAATCCAAATGAACTTAATAGTAAAAATAATAAAAAAAAACAAACAAAAAAAAATTCCCCCTGAGAACTGCGCCCCCTCAGTGAATGCTCCCTAAGCGGTTGCCTACCCTGCCTACCCCTGGCTCGGCCCTGCATACACATAGGTTTGCCACCTTTTCTGGAAAAAAATACCAGCCTTCCTATATTTCTATCTTTTTTCCCTATTAATAACATTAGGATCAATCATCATTTTTACCGGCCAGGTGGTAACCCTACATACAGATGGACAGACGGCAGTTAGAATGTCCCCCTGAATCTCCTGTAAGACCAGGTAGATCAGTATTTCTTAGTCTCTTTCCTTAGGGGACCCAGATTAAGTCAATGAATCAGCTTTGAGGATCAAAAATTGGTTAACAACCAATCATCCAATTTATTATGTTGGCTTTGAAAAAGCCAACATACAGTATTGATCTACTAGTTCAGCTCATTCTTATTCTTTTTCTTATTATGTTGGCTTTGAAGAAGCAAACATACTGATCTACTAGTTCAGCTCGTTCTTATTCTTATTATGTTGGCTTTGAAAAAGCCAACATCTTGATCTACTAGTTCAGCTCGTTCTTATTCTTCTTCTTATTATTATTATTAGCGCCCCCCCATTTTCTATACGCTACTCCTCCTACAGTTTTAGGGGTACAAGCTCCAAACTTTCCACACCTATTCGCCTTATAGCAAAGTACGTTGCTTGTGCTTTAGTAAGTGATCCCACCCACTGCGCCCATGCGGCGGACCACCAAAGACGCCTTTTTTCGTATTGACTTTGACAGGGAAAATTTTCAAATCACTGCCGCTCATACAGTTTTGAAGCTACACTCCCCAAACTCGGACCGCATATTGTTGGTGCCACCCCGAATACAAATATGTATTTTGGGGGGGCACCCCAAAGTGGGCGGAGCTACCAACAGCCAATGAAATTTTAGCAATTTTCTAAACGCTACTCCTCCCAGAGTTTTAGGAGTACAATTATGAAACTTTGCACACTTGTTCGGCTCATACCCGAATAGGTTGCTTGTGCTCTGTTAAGCAATCCCACCCTCCGTGGCCCTGTGGCGGCCCCCCAAAGACCCCATTTTTTCCCATAGACTTTCATTGGAAAATTTGAAACTTTTGCCACTCGTACAGCATTAAAGTTACACAATCCAAACTTGGGTCACTTAGTCATGGGGTCAACCTGAAAAGTTCTGTCACATTTTGGGGACTCCAAAAAGTGGGCGGAGCAACAAACAGCCAATCAGATTTTCCCTATTGACTTCAATGAGAAAATGTCAAACACTGTCATTCCCACAGTGTTAAAGCCAGAGACCCAAAACTTGGCACCATGGGTCACTGGGGTTAAAATTTGGAAAAGTGAGCGGAGTCTACCGCAGCCAATCAAATATTAGCCATTTGTTTCAATGGGAAAAGTTAAAACTGACGCCGCTCTTAGATTGTTAATGGGAGGGTCCTCAAACTTGGCACAGTTGGTCACTGGAGGACCGGGATCAAAATTTGGAAAAGTGGGTGGAGCCAAAAACAACCAATCAGATTGCTTTGATGATTTAAATGGGAAAAATTAAAATTGCTGCCATTTGCACGTTATTGATGTCATGGACCTCGAATATCACAAATGTGCTCACTGGGTGTTGGCACTTCAAAGTTAGGAAACAACCAATCAAATGTCATTCATTGATTTTCAATCGAAAAACCTAAAATTGCTGCCATAATTTACATGTTAAATGTCATGATTCCGAAACCTTAAAGTGTTAGTCACTTGGTGACTTTGGTTCAGAATTAGGAAAAAAAAGGGGGCGGGGCAACAACAGCCAATCGGATTTCAACCATTGACCTTAATGAAAAACGCCAAATTGCTGCTATTATTACGGCGTCAATGCCAAGTGTCCCAAACTCAGCACAATTACTCACTGGGTGACTGTGGTCAAAATTTAGGAAAAGTGGGCGGAGCCAATAACAGCCAATCAGATTTTACCTATTGACTTCAATGTCAAAATTTCAAATACTGCCATTCTCACAGTTTTAAAGCCAGAGGCCCCAAACTTGGTACAGACCATGACTGGGTGACTGGGGTTAAAATTCAGAAAACTGGGTGGAGCTTAAAACAGCCAATCAAATGTTACCTATTGCTAATCAATGTCAATATATATGTTGCTGCCATTCTTTCACAGTTAATGGCAGGGACATCAAACTTGGCACAGTCGGTCACAGGGGGACTGGGATTCAAATTTTAAAAGTGGGTGGAGCCAAAAACAGCCAATCATGTTTTTTGATTGATTTTAATGGTAGAATTTGATCTGCTTCAATTTTCACCGTTTTAAACCAGATTTGACCAACTTTGTGTACTCTCTATGCACCAGGGGCAACTGGCCCCAACACCTCTTGCGTTTCAAAGCCAACATGTTGTGGTTTCTTCAGAAACGACACCATCTAGTTTACTTTTTGTTGTAGTTATTGTTGGTCATTTGTCTAAGCGATTAATCCTTTATGTTTTATTTTTATGTCTTGCTCTCATGGTGCACAAGGTATATTTTTGCGGGTACCTTATGTGCGAAAAGCTTCCTATTAGCAGTCTCAACTGCAAATATCTTTAAAAAAAAAACAACTAATAGAAAATTGCAAAAGTGCTCGGGGTAAGTTTAAATTAATCAGGCCAGGTTTATCAGATATAAACTGTATGGAGACCTTTATTCTTGTTATCTAGTAACAACCCTGGCCTTCATGTGCCTATAGGTGGCTTAATGTAGATTTAAGTCCATTTGCTCACCAGCGATGCTACCATAAAGAGAGAATGTAAAACCGTGTGCTTCATCCACACCATGAGCTGTAAAATTAAGTCTGATCTCCCACAAAGCACTGTGCTGGGTCACATGATAGAAATAAAGTAGCCAGATAAGTTCAAATGCAACAATGTAAATGGCCTTATGGAGGTGCTGAATAGATACCTGAAATGGTCTTGTGTAATTACAGCGAACAGCCAGCAGATTGAGTTCACCAAAATGGAGTAATAGAAATAGTAAATATGATGACAGCTTATGCTGGAGAGATGACACACACAATGAGCTATACCCTCATACTGTATTGTCTAAGGGAAACAATATGGCACCTCCTTCCCATATGTATAAATACAAATATACAGAGAAGGAATGTTCTGGGCACACAATAAGCTATACCCCCATACTGTACTGTCTAAGGGAAACAATATGGCACCTCCTTCCCATATGTATAAATACAAATATACAGAGAAGGAATGTTCTGGGCACACAATAAGCTATACCCTCATACTGTACTGTCTAAGGGAAACAATATGGCACCTCCTTCCCATATGTATAAATACAAATATACAGAGAAGGAATGTTCTGGGCACACAATAAGCTATACCCCCATACTGTACTGTCTAAGGGAAACAATATGGCACCTCCTTCCCATATGTATAAATACAAATATAGAGAGAAGGAATGTTCTGGGCTCAGAATAAGCTATACCCTCATACTGTACTGTCTAAGGGAAACAATATGGCACCTCCTTCCCATATGTATGAATCCAAATATACAGAGAAGGAATGTTCTGGGCACACAATAAGCTATACCCCATACTGTACTGTCTAAGAGAAACAATATGGCACCTCCTTCCCATATGTATGAATACAAATATACAGAGAAGGAATGTTCTGGGCACATAATAAGCTATACCCTCATACTGTACTTTAAGGGAAACATTATGGCAAATACAAATATTCAGAGAAGGAATGAAAGAAAGTCCTACAGGACTTCTCCACTTCCTAGTTTCCTACAGAATTTCTTATCTCCCTTCAAGATTCCTTTAAATATGCTCCCAAAAGTAATACTGCCCCCATCTTCCTACATACCTGTTCCTATCCTCAGTTTCTGTGTATGACCCCTCCACTCTATAGCTTTTCTACTGACCCCCTCAAGCTTCCCTTCATGGTTATTCCCCACACCTCCTCTTCTATGAGGCTTTCCCACAAGAATTCTGCTCTCCTTATTATCCCTTCTAAGACTTCTCCTCTCTGTGCCAAACCTTGTTTAATCCTGTGTATTCCATGGAAGGCTGGAAGGTGACTCTCAGTACTAAATATACATTTTGTAGCACTAATAACAGAAAACAATTCACCAGAAATGAATTTTAATACAAATTTATTTCTAAATTAATTTATGGTACAAAGATCAAATGCAATGTATAAGCCAAATATATAGGGCTTGTACTGTACAGCAATTTAAAAAAAAAAATATATTTATTTATTGTAGCTGTGCTTTGCTTTGTTTTCCAGCAGCTGTTGATGTCTTAGGGCCCAAGACTGGGTAGTAGTTTTGGCCCTGTGGCTGGAATGGGTACGATGAAGGCCATATTGTTGGACAGTCCTGATGACGGGTAGGTCTTAGCCAGTCTTTATCATGGAGTAATGTTACATTCACAACTTTCTCATTTTGGCCACTTTCCATGGTGGTATCATCATTAATGTAGGACTTGGTCGCTGGAAAGTCCAACTTTTTACTTTTTCTTTAGAATAATGCCTTCATCCATATATGTGTTACTCTGAGCAGAAGTAATAACAGAGAATCTCAGATAACGAAGTCAATGGCCAAGTTGGTTCTTGTGCATCCTTCAGTTTTTCATTAATTTTGGCCACTGTGTTGCTGGTTTCTTGGATCTCTAACTGGTATTCGGCCATTCTGTTCGCAATTTCTGCCATCTTTGCCTCAGCTGTTCTAATTTTTTCCTCCGTCTCTCTCATTTGGAGGTCAAGGAGCTTTATCCTCTTTTCCGTTTCAATCATCTTCTGATGTTGTGCCCATTGTCCCCAGCAAGATATTATAACCGCGAATACAAATAGAAATATGACTATATAGAAGAGTTTCTGGGCTGGATCTCGATAAGTAGAGTCTTCCGAATCAGTATTATTATTAAATTTTGTTTTGTGCTTCATTTTTCTCTCTGCATCATCAAAATAAAGATTATATTATTTCTCTAAACTTCATCTAATGAATACATTATATATATATATATATTATTATTATTATTATTACTACTAACATGTGTTTATAAAGCGCCAACATGATTATGGCAACCAGACAATATTTCATTACTACTGAAGGTGCCATTTTGACATCACATCCCATTCTTATAGTCTGTATTTTATCTTATATAGCAAAAATCTCTAATATTTATTTTTAGTCTGATGCTCGCTAAGTCGCTATCTATTCTGTTCTGTTCTCTTGATAATCTTTTTTACCTATCCCAACTAATACTAATCCCACCTAACACCATTAAATGCTTTATCAGGATTAAAATATGCTCTCTTTCAAAGCCTCTAGGTTCTCTAATGATATAAATGTATATTACATTCTAAAATGAAGCTATTAGCTCAAACACAAACACAGCCTTTCCATAAGTCTGAGCTTTCCAGAAAACAGGTTTCCAGATAATGGATCCCCAAGCTTTTCACAACTCTGATAAGATTTTGTTTTTATACTCAGTATAAACTGCAGGTACCATTATGACATCACATCAATATGGCACCCAGATACCATTTAATTAATATTAAATTGTCACATCACATCCCAAACCTTTATATAATTATATTTTGCATTTTATCTAATACTGTTAAACTTTCGAATCTTTCATTTTAGTCTTATGCTCGCTGTCCTTTCTGTTCTCTTGTTAATATCTTTTAACTATACAACTAATATGGATCCATCTAACTCTCTTAAATCAGAATCAAAATATACTCTCTCTCAATGCCTCCAGGTCTTTTAATGGTTAAAATCTACATTATATTCTAAAATAAAGCCTGTATCTCAAACACACACACACATATCCTAATATAATGATATATCTATCACTATTCTTGGTTTGTACTGTACCTATAAGAAAAAACTATCTAAGTTCTAACTTTAATATCCCTATACAATTAATGTTATTCTCTTAAGACTGCAATAAATATACTGTATATATATAATTGACAATAAAAACTAATTAACGTAATTTACTTTAAATGTCTTTAAAATTGAATGTCGAGAATTTGTAGAAATAAAGTTTCTTTCAGATAAATGGTAGGGAGTTGCTTACACTTCGAAAGCTTTTCACAACTCTGATTTGATTGTGTCTGTTACACGGAGTATAAACTGATACATACATTATGACATCACATCGCTATGGCAACCTGATTATGTTTACATTACACTCATTATGACATCACATTACATCACAATGGCAACCTTTTTGCCAGTTTACTGGATATTGTTATTTAATTTTTGTTGTAGTTATAGTTGGTTATTTGCCTAAGCGATTAATCCTTTATGTTGTATATTTATGTCTTGCTCTCATGGTGCACAAGGTATAATTTTGCGGGTACCTTATGTGCCATGAGCCTTAGACGTCTGCTCTGTAGTCTCCGTATTGTCTATTTTACATAACCCAGCAAATCTTTCTGTTCTATCATTACCATCACATACTTTTTGGAGATTTATTGATTCTCTTAGTTGAGCGAAAAGCTTGCTGTTAGCAGTCTCAACAGCAAATATCTTTAAAAAAAAACAACTAATAATAGAAAATTGCAAAAGTGCTCGGAGTAAGTTAAAATTAATCAGGCCAGGTTTATCAGATATAAACTGTATGGAGACCTTTATTCTTGTTATCTAGTAACAACCCTGGCCTTCATGTGCCTATAGGTGGCTTAATGCAGACTTAAGTCCATTTGCTCACCAGCGATGCTACCATAAAGAGAGAATGTAAAACCGTGTGCTTCATCCACACCATGAGCTGTAAAATGAAGTCTGATCTCCCACAAAGCACTGTGCTGGGTCACATGATAGAACTAAGGTAGTTAGATAAGTTGCAATAATGTAAATGTCCTTATGGAGGTGCTGAATAGATACCTAAAATGGCCTTGTGTAATTACAGCAAACAGCCAGCAGATTGAGTTCACCAAAATGGAGTAATAGAAATAGTAAATATGATGACAGCTTATGCTGGAGACATGACACACACAATAAGCTATACCCTCATACTGTACTGTCTAAGGGAAACAATATGGCACCTCCTTCCCATATGTATAAATACAAATATACAGAGAAGGAATGTTCTGGGCACACAATAACTATACCCCCATACTGTACTGTCTAAGGGAAACAATATGGCACCTCCTTCCCATATGTATAAATACAAATATACAGGGAAGGAATGTTCTGGGCACACAATAAGCTATACCCTCATACTGTACTGTCTAAGGGAAACAATATGGCACCTCCTCCCATATGTATAAATACAAATGTACAGAGAAGGAATGTTCTGGGCACACAATAAGCTATACCCTGATGGCAAATACAAATATTCAGAGAAGAAATTAAAGAAAAGTCCTACAAGACTTCTCCACTTCCTAGTTTCCTACAGACTTTCTGATCCCCCTTCAAGACTTTAAATATGCTCCCAAATTTAATACTGCCCCCATCTTCCTACGTACCTGTTCCTATCCTCAGTTTCTGTATATAACCCCTCCACTCTGTAGCTTTTTCTACTGACCCCCTCAAGCTTCCCTTCATGGTTATTCCCCACACCTCCTCTTCTATGAGGCTTCCCCACAAGAATTCTGCTCTCCTTATTATCCCTTCTAAGACTTCTCCTCTCTGTGCCAAACCTTGTTTAATCCTGTGTATTCCATGGAAGGCTGGCAGGTGACCCACAGTACTAAATATACATTTTGTAGCACTAATAACAGAAAACAATTCACCAGAAATGAATTTTAATACAAATTTATTTCAAATTAATTTATGGTACAAAGATCAAATGCAATGGATAAGCCAAATCTATAGGGCTTGTACTGTACAGTGAGCAATGTTAAAAAAAAATATTTATTTATTGTAGCTGTGCTTTGCTTTGTTTTCCAGCAGCTGTTGATGTCTTAGGGCCCAAGACTGGGTAGTAGTTTTGGCCCTGTGGCTGGAATGGGTACGATGAAGGCCATATTTTTGGACAGTCCTGATGACGGGTAGGTCTTAGCCAGTCTTTATCATGGAGTAATGTTACATTCACAACTTTCTCATTTTGGCCACTTTCCATGGTGGTATCATCATTAATGTAGGACTTGGTCGCTGGAAAGTCCAACTTTTTACTTTTTCTTTAGAATAATGCCTTCATCCATATATGTGTTACTCTGAGCAGAAGTAATAACAGAGAATCTCAGATAACGAAGTCAATGGCCAAGTTGGTTCTTGTGCATCCTTCAGTTTTTCATTAATTTTGGCCACTGTGTTGCTGGTTTCTTGGATTTTCAACTGGTATTCAGCCATTCTGTTCGCAATTTCTGCCATCTTTGCCTCAGCTGTTCTAATTTTTTCCTCCGTCTCTCTCCTTTGGAGGTCAAGGAGCTTTATCCTCTTTTCCGTTTCAATCATCTTCTGATGTTGTGCCCATTGTCCCCAGCAAGATATTATAACCACGAATACAAATAGAAATATGACTATATAGAAGAGTTTCTGGGCTGGATCTCGATAAGTAGAGTCTTCCGAATCAGTATTATTATTAAATTTTGTTTTGTTCTTCATTTTTCTCTCTGCATCATCAAAATAAAGATTATATTATTTCTCTAAACTTCATCTAATGAATACATTATATATATATATATATATATTATTATTACTACTAACATGTGTTTATAAAGCGCCAACATGACTATGGCAACCAGACAATATTTCATTACTACTGAAGGTGCCATTGTGACATCACATCCCATTCTTATAGTCTGTATTTTATCTTATATAGCAAAACTCTCTAATATTTCTTTTTAGTCTGATGCTCGCTAATAGTCGCTATCTATTCTGTTCTGTTCTCTTGATAATCTTTTTTAACTATCCCAACTAATACTAATCCACCTAACACCATTAAATGCTTTATCAGGATTAAAATATGCTCTCTTTCAAAGCCTCTAGGTTCTCTAATGATATAAATGTATATTACATTCTAAAATGAAGCTATTAGCTCAAACACAAACACAGCCTTTCCATAATTCTGAGCTTTCCAGAAAACAGGTTTCCAGATAATGGATCCCCAAGCTTTTCCCAACTCTGATCAGATTTTGTTTTTATACTCTGTATAAACTGCAGGTACCATTATGACATCACATCAATATGGCACCCAGATACCATTTAATTAATATTAAATTGTCACATCACATCCCAAACCTTTATATAATTATTGATTTAATATTTTGCATTTTATCTAATACTGTTAAACTTTCGAATCTTTCATTTTAGTCTTATGCTCGCTGTCCTTTCTGTTCTCTTGTTAATATCTTTTAACTATACAACTAATATGGATCCATCTAACTCTCTTAAATCAGAATCAAAATATACTCTCTCTCAATGCCTCCAGGTCTTTTAATGGTTAAAATCTACATTTTATTCTAAAATGAAGCCTGTATCTCAAACACACACATATCCTAATATAATGATATATCTATCACTATTCTTGGTTTGTACTGTACCTATAAGAACAAACTATCTAAATTCTAACTTTAATATCCCTATACAATTAATGTTATTCTCTTAAGACTGCAATAAATATACTGTATATATATAATTGACAATATAAAGTAATTAACGTAATTTACCTTAAATGTCTTTAAAATTGAATGTCGAGAATTTGTAGAAATAAAGTTTCTTTCAGATAAATGGTAGGGAGTTGCTTACACTTCGAAAGCTTTTCACAACTCTGATCTGATTGTGTCCGTTACACGGAGTATAAACTGATACATACATTATGACATCACATCGCTATGGCAACCTGATTATGTTTACATTACACTCATTATGACATCACATCACAATGGCAACCTTTTTGCCAGTTTACTGGATATTGTTATTATGTTGGCTTTGAAGAAGCCAATATCTTGATCTACTAGTTCAGCTCGTTCTTATTATTCTACTTCTCCTTCTTCTTCTTATTATTAGCGCCCCCCCATTTTCTATACGCTACTCCTCCTACAGTTTAAGGGGTACAAGCGCCAAACTTTCCACACCTATTCGCCTTATAGCAAAGTAAGTTGCTTGTGCTTTAGTAAGCGATCCCACCCACTGCGCCCGTGCGGCGGACCACCGAAGACGCCGTTTTCCGTATTGACTTTGACAGGGAAAATTTTCAAATCGCTGCCGCTCGTACAGTTTTGAATCGACACTCCCCAAACTCGGACCACATATTGTTGGTGCCACCCCGAATAAAAATATGTATTTTGGGGGGGCACCCCAAAGTGGGCGGAGCTACCAACAGCCAATGAAATTTTAGCAATTTTCTAAACGCTACTCCTCCCAGAGTTTTAGGAGTACAATTATGAAACTTTGCACACTTGTTCGGCTCATACCCGAATAGGTTGCTTGTGCTGTGTTAAGCAATCCCACCCTCCGTGGCCCTGTGGCGGCCCCCCAAAGACCCCATTTTTTCCCATAGACTTTCATTGGAAAATTTGAAACTTTTGCCACTCGTCCAGCATTCAAGTTACACTCACCAAACTTGGGTCACTTAGTCATGGGGTCAACCTGAAAAGTTCTGTCACATTTTGGGGACTCCAAAAAGTGGGCGGAGCAACAAACAGCCAATCAGATTTTCCCTATTAACTTCAATGAGAAAATGTCAAACACTGTCATTCCCACAGTGTTAAAGCCAGAGACCCAAAACTTGGCACCATGGGTCACTGGGGTTAAAATTTTGAAAAGTGGGCGGAGTCTACCACAGCCAATCAAATATTAGCCATTTGTTTCAATAGGAAAAGTTAAAACTGTCGCTCTTAGATTGTTCATGGGAGGGTCCTCAAACTTGGCACAGTTGGTCACTGGAGGACCGGGATCAAAATCTGGAAAAGTGGGTGTAGTCAAAAACAACCAATCAGATTTCTTCGATGATTTAAATGGGAAAAAGGGGAAATTAAAATTGCTGCCATTTGCACGTTATTGATGTCATGGACCTCGAATATCACAAATTTGGTCACTGTGTGTTTGCACTTCAGTTAAGTTAGGAAAAGTGGGTGGAGCCACAACAACCAATCAAATGTCCAATATTGATTTTCAATAGAAAAACATAAAATTGCTGCCATTTTTACATGTTAAATGTCATGATTCCGAAACCTTAAAGTGTTACTCACTTGGTGACTCTGGTTCAGAATTAGGAAAAAAAGGGGGCGGGGCAACAACAGCCAATCGGATTTCAGCCATTGACCTTAATGAAAAACGCCAAATTGCTGCTATTATTATGGCGTCAATGCCAAGTGTCCCAAACTCAGCACAATTACTCACTGGGTGACTGTGGTCAAAATTTAGGAAAAGTGGGCAGAGCCAATAACAGCCAATCAGATTTTACCTATTGACTTCAATGTCAAAGTTTCAAATACTGCCATTCTCACAGTTTTAAAGCCAGAGGCCCCAAACTTGGTACAGACCATGACTGGGTGACTGGGGTTAAAATTCAGAAAACTGGGTGGAGCTTAAAACAGCCAATCAAATGTTACCTATTGCTAATCAATGTCAATATATAAGTTGCTGCCATTCTTTCACAGTTAATGGCAGGGACATCAAACTTGGCACAGTTGGTCACAGGGGGACTGGGATTCAAATTTTAAAAGTGGGTGGAGCCAAAAACAGCCAATCAGGTTTTTTGATTGATTTTAATGGTACAATTTGATCTGCTTCAATTTCCACAGTTTTAAACCAGATTCTACCAACTTTGTGTACTCTCTATGCACCAGGGGCGACTGGCCCCAACACCTCTTGCGTTTCAAAGCCAACATCTTGTGGTTTCTTCAGAAACGACACCATCTAGTTATAATTACTATTTTGCACTATAGTAAAAAACATAATATGATTAAAGGGGATCATGGGGACCAACTAACAGCATGGTGACTCATTTTGGGTACTAAACCTTAGATGAAAAAATCCTTGGGGTAGATGCAAGAGACTGGTGTTTGTAGCTGAATAACAGTACTGACATTTCCTATCACTGGCTTTCATATTCACATGCCTCCAGGGTCAATAACCTCTATTTAGATGTTCATTGTACTGCTATGAAAGCAAATATTATTCTCCATTCATACAGGGTGTTTGAGCTCTTCCTTTATTTAGTATTACAGTACACAAAGTCATGGATTACCTGTGGCTCATATCTATAGATTTGTCCAGTAATGTTTTTAGCTTTATTTGGTGTCACATAACACATTGAAAAATGTGATTCATGAAACATAATACAACCTTTACTGTAAAATACAGGTATGGGATCCATTATCAGGCAAATCCAAATCTGCAATAGACTCCCTTTAATCCAAATAATTCTAATTTTTTGAAAATGATTTCCTTTATCTCTTTAACAATAAAACAGTATTTTGTAGCTGATCCAAACTTATATTTTTAGTAGACAAAATATGGAAATTCAAATTTACGGAACGACCCCTTATCCAGAAATCCCCAGGTCCAGAGCATCCTGGATAACAGGTCTCATACCTGTATTACTAAGGTGGCACTACACACCACACCAAAGTTATGGTGAACTGCCTCAGACTTGTGTTGACACTGCAAGGAAATGGTGGTCTCATTATTCCATATTTTCTGGGAGTGCCCTAAAATTCAACCCTTTTGGGTGACAGAAGCCTCTTAAATACTTAATATCTCTATACCTCACAGCCCAGTTTACCTCTTACTTTTCCACTTGAATAAACCACTTTCCACTTTTTTCTTCCACTGAGCTGCACTTACTGAATGCTGCCAATCAATTAATTCCTTTACATTGGAAATCACGCCCCCGCCAATAAAGGAATGAATAGCTATGATTAAGTGTTTGGAACACGAAACGCGTCAGGCTGTTTGACACAATAAATTCTTCACTTGAACATTTGCCTGGTGGAAGTCTTGCCTTTTTGAGTGCCTGCTCCATTGTTCGTCGGTTTGTCCGCCCCCTTGTGCTGAGGGCTCAGGGCGGTGCACCTGGGCCACTTCCTTGATGTTGTGAGTGACTATTATACATACAAGAGACCCGAAAATCATAGAAGCTTCTTCCTTATCCCCTCAACCCCACACCATTTCAATGGTCCCTTCCTCCCCCTACTAAGAGCAAAGTGTGCTTGATACATGCAGAACTCTGATTACCTTGAAATTCCATCTAAAATTGTTTTGACGGCTTTTTATGTGCTACATAATGATTGTGTATCAGACATTCTCCTACTCAGTATTACTGTTCAATGTCTAACATGTAAAACTCAATAAAAGTTTACAATTAGGCCCATAAATCTTTGGACAGAGACAACTTTTTTCTAATTTTGTTCTGTACATTACCACAATGAATTTTAAATGAAACAACTCAGATGCAGTTGAACTGCAGACTTTCAGCTTTAATTCACTGGGTTGAACAAAAAGATTGCACAAAAATGTGAGGAAATAAAGCCTTTTTTTAACACAATCATGTCATTTCATGGGCTCGAAATGAATTGGACAATTGACTCAAAGGCTATTTCATGGGCAGGTGTGGGCAATTCCTTCATTATGTCTATCAATGAAGCAGATAAAAGCCCTGGAGTTGATTTGAGGGGGGGGTGCTTGTTTGTGGTCAAAAGAGCTCTCCATGCAGGTGAAACAAGCCATCCTTAAGCTGCAAAAACAGAAAAAAACCTCAGAGAAATTGCTACAATATTAGGAGTGACAAAATCTACAGTTTGGTACATCCTAAGAAAGAAAGAAAGCACCGGTGAACTCAGCAATGCAAAAAGACCTGGACGTTCATGGAAGTCCACAGTTAAACAGTTGAATTAAAGCTGAAAGTCTGCAGTTCAACTGCATCTGAGTTGTTTCATTTAAAATTTATTGTGGTAATGTACAGAACCAAAATTAGAAAAAAAAGTTGTTTATCCAAATATATATATATATCTACACACACACACACACACACACAAGCATTACTTTCACCAGTGCTGCCAATAATTTCATAAATAATATTTTTCCCTACCTTTATGGTTTTTGCTTTCATGCCGACTTTTCCTTTGAAAGTTTCCTCTGTTTGCGTGTGCTCTGTAATAATACACTTCTGTGTGGTCACAATCTTTTCTTTCACAATACACAGTACATCATTTCTATTCTCCTGCAGCTGTTGTATAAGAGGATGATGCAAACGAATCTGCCTTTAAATTGAGAGAACAAATGGCACAGTTGGTAAGAGTAGGTAAGTGCTGGGTAGGAGATGAACAGCATACATAAATATATATATATTTCAGAATCAAACACAGCTGGTGAGGAGACTACTAAAATTGCACAGTGTACAATGCAGTCTTCTGACTAATACAAATACTGTATACTCTGCCTTTCAAGTGCCCATCTAAATTGTAGGTTATTATGTGGTGCAAAACTGTATAGGGCAGGGCCACAACTGGTGTTTTTTGTGGGGTCTGCCTGTCAGACTACGCAGGAAGTTGTTGGTGCAAAAAATGTATATTTTTGTTTCCATGCAGAAATTTGCTCAGTTTGAGCACTGATAGGCAAATACTATGTATTCACCAAGAAGAAAATACCAAGTAATTTGTTATTACGAATTTCTACAAAAACCCTGCTACTCCCTCCCAGTTGTTCCCCTCCCTGCTGCCTCCTTTCCCAGGCTGTCTACGGGAGCTGGCAGTACTCAGCATACTACACTATAGGACAGGAATCAATCAGCAGTGAGGCTGACCTGATAGGGAACTGAAGAATGTCTTTGCTTGTGTAACTGCAGGGCTGTGATTGGCTATCCAAAGCATTATGGATAACTGGCCCCATACCTGTACACGTTCACCCCCAGGTCTGGACTGAGATTCAAAATAGGCCCTGGCATTTCAGCTACACACAGGCCCAAGCAGCACCTCAACAGCCCAATAAATACTGACTGTCTATGGCAATTTACAGCAGCCCCTCTGGCATTTGCCAGAACCCACAGATTGCCAGTCCGGGCCTGTTCACCCCTCATTTGAAACATATACAGGGACTGCAGCAGATCTACTGGGAGCTCCAATTAAGGGACAATTTTTAAAGTTAGAGATACATTTTAGCCTAGAGTTAAACCGGTACCAAGTATTATTTACTATTGCCTACAAAATGAGGAGGATTTTACTTATCCTGTACATCTCCTTTAAAGCCAGCATGCTCAATGTTGCAAGATTATACATTTACCATGTAGTTAGCACACAATAATAAAGACATTTTTACCCAGTACTGTATGTAGCACACCCTTTAGTGCACTTTAGCTGTGTGAATTATAGTGTGTGACCAGGACTATTTCTGAATGTAGTGTGCCTCTGATCCACTTGTACCTGGGCAACTCCCAGTACCTTTTAGACTTCTTTTTGCATCAAGGATTCAATTACAGAGAAGTTTCTTTGCAGAAATAACTGGTTTATTAACAGCAGAACAGTTCATTCAATAACTGAAATAAGCAGTCACTCCTTTAAAGGCACATTAGAATACAGTAGTGACAGATCCCTCCGAGAGGTAAAACAGGCAAAGTGTAAGTTACCACACTCCTGAGGCAACTCCTCCCTGAGAGTAGAGCACTGTGCTTTGAGATCTTCAGCCTGGCGTCTTGTGTCTTGGCACCCTAACTGAGTGCCAAGACACAAGACTTTTCATGTATTTACATACAATAAGAGATGCCAAATGGACCCATTCTTCTGCTAAACAACTCCAGCCCCATTTCTTTATTTTTTTGTTTAATTAAAGTATAATGCTAAGCACCTTTCCGATAAACTATTATAAATGCTTAATAAACTATTATTAAGCATTTCCAATGGTTCATGTAGTAAAAATAACTGAGGCATTTGAAGGACCCCCGGCGTAAGGGAACAAGTGACCGTGACTATTTTGCTACTAGAGGGAGTGAGTTTTATTTATAACTGGATACTCACCTTATGCCAGCACATTATGCAGCAGGCAACTCCCTCCTATCAGTAAAAAAAAGGGAAACAACTAATAAGGCTCACGCAAATACACTACAGTTCCTGAATCCACTTTGCTAAATGTGGCCCCACTAGAAACAAATGATTAACCACACAGTTACAATAAAACAAATTAACTTTATATAACTGTAACGCTTTCTTGGGCTATTCAGCACATAGATAGTTAAATATGTCCAGCTAGCGTATGAGCATGGGTTACACTGTGAATCTACACTCAAGGCAGAGCCTTCGCTAAATGGAAGCTTCCCCTTGTTGATATGGTAAAACTACAACCCACAAGCTAATTAGTGTAAAAATAGATGAATTGGACGCCAGGAGGTTCTTGAATAGTAAAGCAGGTGAACGGATTTATTATGCACAAATGCAGCTGACCTCAGGTTTACTCACAGCATGTACAGGATACAGCAGATGGAATCACTTAGGACATAGTAAGGAATACAGTCAGACAGAAGCGACTCCTTGAGATATCAGCAGATAGGTGTACATCAATTCCCAGTTAACTGACGTTGTCAGTGAGGGGATCTGGATCGATCAGGTAGGGTACAGGAAGTCTTTGCTAACCTAAATGCCTATCAACTGAGTTCCCTGCTCTAAAGGCAAACAGGCCTTGTGGGAAAGCTACTTCCTTCTACAAATCCTTGTTGGAGCGACAACTGCTCATATTTGCTACACCTCTCTGTCTTACTCTCCTAGAGAGTCTATTACAGGAGTTTACTATGCTAGCTGTTCCTCGTTCACGGGGTTACCTGGTCCCCGATTTAAGCACCAAAGGTGTCAGGTCCCTTTGGGGTAAATGACTTACTGGGGCCTATGGTGATCCCAGGCTCAATGGAGATCACCTAGCAGCAGCACCAGGAGCCAAAGAGGAAGAGGCCACTCCCTGCACAACACTATATAGCAGTGTGGCAGGGGAGTGTCATTACACTATTTGTCCAGTAGGTGAGGTGGTTACACTTAAACTGTTGCAAGGGCTTTGCCCAATAACAAAGGATAAGAGAAACTACAAGGAAAGGTAGGGGATTAACTCTATAGGAATAGGATATCCTATAGGTCCATACATAACTATAAAAGTGCAGAGTAAATTACAATCAGATCTCAATACCCTCTATCCTGGGGAACCCTTGTCCAACCCTGGCACAGTACCTACCAGGCTCAGTCCCACATTCCACTCTGGGTGGACAAAGAAAGTCACAGTCCCTTTTCACCCTCCAGCTCTAAACTTTCCCCAGGTAGCACTACCTGCCAAATACCTCTCCAGGTGGACAGAGGTAGTTGCTCCCACATAGCAGACACATGAAAAACACCAATTTCTCAACAAGCCTTTCACTAACCTCCCTCAGGCAGAACACTCACCAGGGACTCACAGAGATGGGTCAGGCATCCACAGCGACTCAATCCTCCAGTAAAGCACACAAGGTTGCTTTAATATTCAGGGTACAGTTCCAACACTATCCACAGTGCAAGCACAACAAAACCCCTTACTCCTCATGACACTGCCCCCAGTACTATCAGCAATGCGTGCACATCAATTATCTCTGTTGAATCCAAGCTCAAGTCCCTCCTGGTCGAGCTTTCAGGCCTGGGGTTCCTGTACCCCAAGCCTTTCAGGGGTCCCTCATATCTTTAGGCCCCTACATCTTGACTTGCAGTGCCTAAACTCCCAACCAGGAAATAGACTGAACTGAGCACATGGCAGCTCGCTATATGAAGATGTTACACAACAGTGACACCTTCTGGCCAAATCCCAAATCTGTCAAGGCACACTGCATTAGGGACAAGGGATTTACTCCCCCTCCCTTATCCAATTTAGGTCCAGCACTTAGCTGGCAAGGCAGGGGTACTTAACCCTATGGGACCCTACATAAAGACTGCACGGGGGATTCCACACAGCGCAGCCTTCAGTCTAAACTCTGCCTCCTGCTCTTCCATTGCCATTGTGTGTGGGAGGAGGAGTCCTGTCAAGACAAGATACTGCAAGCGACAGTCCATCCGAGCTGTAACTGTAGGAACTACCGCCAAGCTCAACAAAAAGAATTTAGTTGTCTATTCTTCCCAAGTGCGCACCTGCTCCCCAATCCTGCGATCAGTGTATCAGCATTGGCACTCTGTGGGGTACAGCAACATACTTTACTGTCACCTCTGCTTCTTTTCTCTCCCCTTTTATTTCGGCCTTTCTGAGTTAAAAAATCTCTCGTTGGCTGGTAGCCACATGGAGCTAGCTTTTCCTTGCAAGCTTTACAGCTTTAGCTGTAGATTAAAAGTAATAAAAAACAAGCTGTACTACAGATTTGATTTTACAGAAGCGAGTTGGTGCTGAGCAGATTCATCATAGTGCGGCCAACTGAATTGTAACTCTAACATGGTGCCCAAATGCCCTTTCCAACTACTGATGGGAGAACTCCAGTCCCACTGCACTCCTCTTTCCACATGGACCCTCCAGTTCCACAGCACTCCTCTTTCCACATGGACCCTCCCTAAGTGAAGGATGGGTGTGTTGTGAAACTACACCTCCCTTTGCTGTAAAGAGATTTATATAACATCAGCTGTTTTGAACATATAACAAAATATGTATGCAATACAGCAGGGTTATGCTAACAGATATATAAGAGACATATATTGAGAATACAATCAGAGTTTAACCACTGCACCAGTGTAGAGTTGCCTGGTTTACCAGCCAGTAGTCAGGACTAAAGCCTTATTCACGAGGTCCCTGCTCCCCGACTTTCACTAACAGGAGCTGTCCCTTTATGGCAGCACAGCTTTATTGGGCCTTGTTGATCCCAGGCTCAGTGCAGCTTCCACCCAATCCAACAGATGCAGGCTAAAAAAAAAGATCCACCCCAAGCAAACACTATATTTAAGTGGTCATAAGCCTATGGGCCAGTAATAGAGATATGTAGGTGAATAAATGGATACATGAGCTTTTGTCTTGTAATTGGAGAAATAAGGAAGTGAAGGGAATTAAAGTCAGAGGGGCATACTAAACTTATGGGTCCATACAATGCCTTTCTATTAGGTATGCACCAAATCCAGGATTCTGCAAGGATTCTGCCTTTTTCAGCAGGATTTGGATTCAGCCAACCCCTTGTGCCTGCCCGAACCACATTGGCGTTTCTGCCATGAGACAAGGTGAGTACCTTGCCTCAGACGACAGCTCCCCGGAAGTTTCCAGGGACGGCAAAAAGCCACTACTGTTAACTTTAAGAGCCCACTTTCCGGTTATTAAACCGGAAATTCGGCTTTTCTATCGCAGAGAGCGATATTTCACACTCTGTGCTAGCAATGCGCCCCTCACTGGACCGCCCGTTGGAGATCTTAAGGTAAGCCTGGGGCGGTATTGCCTGAAAGGTGCCTGCCGAACCGAATCCTAATTTGCATATGTAAATTGGGGATGGGAAAGGAAATCACGTGACTTTTCGTCACAAGGAAGTAAAAACTTTTTTGCCACTTTTTCTTTTCCCGCCCGACTTTATAAATGCAAAGCTGGGGAGCAGGTGTCCTATGAATGAGGCTTCAGTCAGTGGCAAGCTTTCTTGCATATGCAAAATATGATTTGGTTCGGTATGCGGATGCGGTTGAATCCCAAACAGTGGATTAGGTTCATCCATACTTTCTTTCATTCGTTCTTACAACATACACACACACACAGCTAGTCCTATAATCATAAACCTTTTTAATAGGGGCCCTGCTGCCCAACTTTCTCTACATGGACTGTCCCTCTAGAGCAAATCTCTTTATTGGGTCTTGTTAGCACCAGGCTCCCCAGAAAAATCCACCTAGAGGCCAAAAGAGGAAGAAACGCCCCTTTCTAGTCTCTCTATAAAAGTGTGACAGGAAGTGGTAGCTAAATTATTGGCCAATACAAAGACATCTCACTTAGGAAACCTAGAGACAAAGGCTTCTGCCCATCAACTAGAGCAGTGATTCCCAACCAGTAGCTCAGGGTCGGACTGGGGGGTCCGGGGCCCACCGGGACTGGTGTCCAGGGCCACCCTCTGGCCCCCGCTACCTACTTGTTAGGCGAACCCTTGCTCGGCGCCCAGGCGGCGCATCGCGCATGCGCAAACGGCGCGCATGCGCAAACGGAAACGGCGCGCATGCGCAAACGGCGCTGCTATGCGCCAACATTTTTTTTATTATTTTTTAAAAAACTGTTTGGGAGAGGGGGACTGGCCCGGCGGGGCCCACTAGGGTCGGGGCCCACCGGGTATTTTGCCGGTATCCCGCCGGGCCAGTCCGACACTGCAGTAGCTTGTGAGCAACATGTTGCTCTCCAACCAATTGGATGTTGCTCTCAGTGGCCTCAAAGCAGGTGCAAAGTCTTGGAGGCAAGTTTTGGTTGTATAGAAACCAGGTGTACTGCCAAACAAAGCCTCAATGTAGGTTGACAATCCACATAGGGGCTACCAAATGGACAATAACAGCACTTATTTGGCACCCCAAGAACATTTTTCATGCTTGTGTTGCTCCCCAACTCCCTTTTCTTCTGAATGTTGCTCATGGGTTCAAAAGGTTTGCTATCCCTGAATAAGAGGATTTCTATCCATAGGGACTGTTAACCCTGTGAGTCCCTAAATAATATCAGTACACACAAAGTTGAGGAAAATGATTGATATTCCTGATCAGTGGAATCCCCTTAGCATACTGTGCTGCTGCCACATTTGTGTTTTCTATCAGAGCTGCCTGACTAGGCATGTGTTAACTGACATGGACAGAAACGGGTGGCAGAAGTATTAGTCCCTAGGGGCCTGTGGGTTCCATTCATTTTTCCTGTTAAAAATTGGGGGGGAAATGGATTGAAAGTACCCCCAGGGACTCATTCAGCACTGGGTATAAGACCTTCATCTCAACAAGTCATGGTCATAATGGTCTTGGAGGAGGCATCACCAACACATTTTTTTGACTAGCAGGGGTGCCCTGGGATTACAGCAGAACCTCCAGTTTTGCCCCTGATAGAGTAAAGCCTGAGAGTTAAAAAAAAAAGTCACATTTTATTTATACAAGTTAAAATTCATTAGTCCCCACAGAAAAGCCTACTTCATTTAATTCCTCAAACAATATAGTTGCTGGGGGTTCTTTGTAGAAGGAAGGGGCTAGGGTAAGACTAGCAGCAGGCCAGTCTTGCTTTGGCCAATGTCAGTGTCAGACTCCACAAACTTTCAAGCAATTTAGGTATTTTACACCATTTGGAATAGCATACAAGTTTTGTTTTTGTAGTATATGTATGGCTGTGCCCCCTGGTAAACCTTGTACTGCATTTACAAAATAAATCAAAATTATGAATCAGTCAGCTCTCTGCACTAACCTTTAAGTGTTACTTTTTAATGCACTATTGTTCTCACACACTGCATATTTAGGGCAATGCCCTTTCTCACTTTCTGCGTATGATTTATATGTCTGAACGTGGTAAGACCAATTTAACAAAACTTCTCAGGCATTTTATATACAAAACTTCAGCCCCACTCCAATAATGAACCACCATTCAAAGATGGCTATACATGCAGAGTTCAGCATTCTACAGAGTACCACTAAATGCAACAAAACATGGGTTTTTAAAGGTGATGAGTTTGAACCTGATATTATACCCTTACACCATTGATATATGGCGTAAAGGCCATAGTATTACCATTTTCAGCCTGTTCTTTTTCAGTTCCCTGTCACCCATCCATCAACTTCTATATTCTCATGTGCATTGTCACTTTCACTGTTTCTATATTTTATTTTTTTTCTCCCTTCTCCTACCTTAAAGGAGAACTCAACCCCCCACTAATTAAAACTCTTACCCAGGCCAGTACCCTACATAGTCCCCGATCCCCGCATAGGTTATAACACATTTAAGTGCCCCTTATCCTTTACTCGCCTAGCAGTGCAGAGGAAGCATAGCGAAGCTCGTCGGCGCCATCTTCTGGCACTTTTTTCCCCTGCCACCCATCCCCTCCCATGTTTGCCTTGATCTGTCTCAAACTTGCAGAGAAGAGATAGGGTAGGACTACAAGGACGTTTTCGGCGTGATCTGACATGCTGCGACAAAACGCCTGCGTCAAATCGCACGCAATGGAAATAAGGTAAGTGAATGCATTGTCGGATGCTGCATGCTACAGTCGTGTCGCGTCTGATTAACACTGCGACTTCATCCGACATTTCCATTATTTA
The DNA here is from genome assembly GCF_017654675.1 of Xenopus laevis. Taxonomy (NCBI): domain Eukaryota; kingdom Metazoa; phylum Chordata; class Amphibia; order Anura; family Pipidae; genus Xenopus; species Xenopus laevis. The sequence continues at coordinate 41,805,736 of NC_054381.1, forward strand.
CCTCATTCCCGTCACATGCGATTTAACACCAGCAGTTTGTCACAGCGTGTCCGAGTGCGCCAAAAACGTCCGTGTAGTCCTACCCATAAGCGACAATAGCCAGGACTTGGGATGGGATGAGCAGATCTGACAGAGACGTCAGAAGTTTAAGAATTTAATCAGCTCAATATGCTCAGTAATCCCCAAAATGCCTCAGCAGTCATGTGAGCGGCTTTTCAGTTTAGTCGAGTGATGAAACATTGTTGAGATTACACAGCAAGACCAGCTGATATAGACTAACCTCGATCACTCTAGATAGCTCAGCACCTGATTTCCCTGCCCAAGTAATAATACAATTGCCTTTATACAGCCTGTGAAACTCCCGGCTGCCTTTGGGGATGGGTACATTTTCCCATATAATACACAAGTTCCAGTGAGTCATGTGACGTGTTATAACTGATAACAAAACTAACTACTGTTAGCATACCTCCCAACATTTTGGAAATAAAAAGAGGGACAAAAAAATTTGCGCGCGTAATGCGGGTATAAATTTTTTCACAGCGTCCAGTTTTGCGGTCACACCCCCTAATTACCATGTTCATTTTGCACAATTTGGCAGGTTATGAAAGTTTCAACATATTTCTGTTTTTTTTTTTCAGTTACTACAGTTTTGCTGTGAGTTTAACTTTTCCCAAGAGACCTGTTATCTTATATTGTTACATTTTCTTATCTAGAAATTGTTACAAAAGTATCTTATCTTCTGCTGTGGCTGTTCTGGGCTTTCTGCCAAAAGCCAATTAAGTTAGAAACATTGCTTCTTTTTCTGCCGGTTCAGTGCACAGAAAAACGGGACTTTCCAGTATAAATGAGGGACTGCAGGTTGAGCCTCTAAAAACGGGACAGTTGGGAGGTATGCCAGTGTTAGTACAGGTTACTATTATTTCTATTGTATTCACTACAAATATATATATATATTTATATATATATATATATATGTTGTAGCTCCCACTCTTCCCAGCTATAGTCAGGTGATCCCACTGGTGTCTAATAAAAGGGCAGCCAAGTTTGGGAGTTTTACTTTGAAAGCAGCTAGTAAGTTGCAGGTAAAACTTAGTCCCTTTGTAAAATGTATAATGAAGCAATTGAATTCTTAATGAATCAGATGAAAATTAAGCGTAGGACTGGCCAGATATGGGATGACTTTGACGTAGTTGGCCAGCTTAAATATATTGCAATATATGGACAAACAATCCCTGTGTTGTTTAAAGGGTAAGGCATTTTTTAGTAGCAGTATGCACAAAATGTCGCTGTCTTAAATATATTGATAATGGGTTGAGTGCAGAGGACTCTTGTAGTTGACTATATGTATTTTGTGGTCACACCCTCATTGCACCCCCGCCTAATGGTTTTAAAAAATAGTGGTGAGCACAACTTTCCCTTGTTTGTTATAGTTATACAGGAGCAGTGACCAGCTCCATGTTGTAGCTCCCACTCTTCCCAGCTATAGTCAGGTGATCCCACTGGTGTCTAATTAAAGGGCAGCCAAGTTTGGGAGTTTTACTTTGAAAGCAGCTAGTAAGTTGCAGGTAAAACCTAGTCCCTTTGTAAAATGTATAATGAAGCAATTGAATTCTTAATGAATCAGATGAAAATTAAGCGTAGGACTGGCCAGATATGGGATGACTTTGACGTAGTTGGCCAGCTTAAATATATTGCAATATATGGACAAACAATCCCTGTGTTGTTTAAAGGGTAAGGCATTTTTTAGTAGCAGTATGCACAAAATGTCGCTGTCTTAAATATATTGATAATGGGTTGAGTGCAGAGGACTCTTGTAGTTGACTATATATATAGAGAGAGAGAGAGAGACAGAGAGAGAGACAGACAGAGATACAGTGATTGATTTATTTTTGCCTGTTATTTCTGACCATACATTATTAAGCTGTGTTTAAGCAATCATTTTTCACCCGTGTCCCGCTGGCCCTGTCAGACCCTGTTGTGCCCCATAGAGCAGGATATCCAAAGTGTGCTTTAATGCAGGGCACATTGAACATGCATTTCAAGGACAAGGATACTGTGATGTGTGTGATCAGGCTGAAGTAACCAGTGCAGGGAAACAGGAAGCAGGAAGTAATTGTGTGTGAGGCAGTTGAGGAGCAGAGGGAGATTTGAAAGGGTCATGAGGAGAGGCAGAGCTGTTAAAAACAAATAAATATGAATTAACCTGCCATGCTGTGACTCCTGTAATATTTTGGAAAACCCACAATACACACATTTTCTTCTCTACTGTTTCACTCACATTTCAGGGAAATTACCTGTTGCAACTCAGTCACTTTGTTAATTTTACATTTTTTAAAGAACCACTGGTGTTTATAAGAGGTATAGTGCATAGGGAATTTGGATAACCATGGTGCTTAATGGAGAACCATGAATAAAATCATTCGTATCCACCAGCTCAACACTCTGCTCAATGGAAAGTACATAGTCAGTCCTATGGAACACAATAGGCAAGTGATACACATACACTGGTTGTTGAAAGGGTTAAATAGGCTACACATATACTGTTATTGCTGCTTTATATTACTCATCTTTCTATTCAGGTTCTCTACTATTCATATTCCAGTTTTTTGTTCAAACCAATGCATGGTTGCTAGGGTAATTTAGACCCTAGCAACAAGATTGCTGAAATTGCAACCTGGAGAGCTGCTGAACAAAATGCTAAATAACTCAAAAACCACAAATAATAAAAAATTAAACCCAATTGTCTCAGAATATCACTCTCTACATCATACTAAAAGTTGTTTCAAAAGTGAAAAACCCCTTTAACTGACAGCCCTTTGATTCACTAAGTATTCCCATAAAGAGAATCAGACACTGCCTGAAACAGTAATATAAGAGAAAACACACAGAACATTTTCTGGTACACGGTTCATTGTAGACATGTACATGCCGGCTAGTACAGCAAATGAATAGTTACATTAGAGAGATGTCCAGGCCTCCAAATTAAGAGATATATTTTGTTTCTGCCTACAAGTCATCAATTTGGGGGGGTCAACCTATTCAGTACAACTAGAAATGCACCAATTCCAGGTTTGGAATTCAGCCAAGACTCTTTCAGCAGGATTAGGATTGGGCCAAATCCAAGTGCCTGGCCGAACCAAATCCAAAAAAAAATCACATGGCTTTTTGTCACACAAACAAGAAAGTAAAACATTTTTTTTGCAGCGAGCTGCGTGCCAAAACACATACAAGAAATTCAAAAAAATTCACAAAAATGTCAAAACGTTCTATTTACCCCCTCACTTCCCTGATTTACATATGCAAATTAGGCTTCGGATTCAGTTCTCGGCCGAATCTTTCACAGAGGATCCAGGATTCGACCGAATCCTAAAATAGTAGAACTGTGAATAATTTGTTTCTGTCAGGGATTCTGACTGACCCAGACAGTGAAAACCATATGAGAAATTTGCTTTGGCTACAGACAGGAAGCAGTTGCAGCTAAAAGCTTGAGTTTTGTCATGTAAATTTTAATTTATATTTTTCACTTTTAACAGGCATGTTTTTTATTTTCCATATTTATTTGTATCTATTTAAAACAGTCTGGTTATTGTTTTTTTATATACAGGTATGGGACCTATTATCCAGAATGCTCGGGACTTGGGGCTTTCCGGATAACGGATCTTTCTGTAATTTGGATCTTCATACATTAAGTCTACTAGAAAATCATGTAAACATTAAATAAACCCAATAGGCTGGCTTTGCTTCAAATAAGGATTAATTATATCTTAGTTGGGATCAAGTACAAGCTACTGTTTTATTATTACAGAGAAAAAGGAAATCATTTTTAAAAATTTGGATTATTTCATCATAATGGAGTCTATGGGAGACGGCCTTACTGTAATTCGGAATTTTCTGGATAACGGGTTTCCGGATAACGGATCCCATACTGTATTACATATTAAACTGAGTTATATGAACAGCATTTGAATGTCTTATGATATTTTTATGATATGATGATCTGATATGTTAACATGTACATATAAAAAAATTAATTTGTGGTAATAAATAAACCTACTCACTAAGGCAGAGAATACAGGTAAAAGCTGAATTTAATAAAAGCAGCAGAGTTTGATAATTCTGAACATTGTTATTGGGTTACAAAGCTTAGGTGAGCACAGTCATTCTCATAATAAAATCACTCAAAGTAACACCAGAGATAATGAAAGCAGAACTGAAATCCAATTTAATTTGGCAACCTCAGAGTCACCTTTTTAGGAACAGTATCAACAAAAAATAAGTGAATTAAAGTAATAAGAATTGGACGCAGTATTGCTGTGCACTGGGAAAACTGCTATGTTTGCTTCAGAAACACTACTATTGTTTATACAGGTATGGGATCCGTTATCCGGAAACCCGGTATACATAAAGCTCTGAATTACAGAATGGCAGTCTCCCATAGACTCCATTTTATCCAAATAATCCAAATTTTAAAAAATAATTTCCTTTTTCTCTGGAATAATAAAACAGTACCTTTTACTTCATTCAAAATAAGATATACAGTAATTTATCCTTATTGGAAGCAAAACAAGCCTATTGGGCTAATTTAATATTTACTTGATTTTCTAGTAGACTTTAAGGAACAGTAACATCAAAAAATGAAAGTGTTTTAAATTAATCAAAATATAATGCATTGTTGCCCTACACTGGTATAACTTGTGTGTTTGCTTCAGAAACACTACTATTGTTTATATAAATAAGCTGCTGTGTAGCAATGGGGGCAGCCATTTAAAGGAGAAAAGGCTCAGGTTACACAGCAGATAAGCTCTGTAGAACATAATGGTGTTATCTATTATCCACTATTTAACCTTTTTTCAATGTCCACCATTGCTACACAGGAGCTTGTTTATATGAACTATAGTAGTGTTTCTGAAGCAAACACATAATTTTTAACAGTGCAGGGCAACAGTACATAATATTTTCATTACTTTAACACACTTTCATTTTTGGTGTTACTGTTCCTTTCAGGTATGAAGATCCAAATTACGGAAAGATCTGTTATCTGGAAAACCCCAGGTCCCGAGTATTCTGGATAGCAGGTCCCATACCTGTAAGAACTGAAATCCTATTTAACTTGGCAACCTCAGAGTCACTTTATTAATTGTAAGATTCATCTTGACACTACTTTTACTATACTATACTAGGCTAGAACATGAAAACCTCTAGTACAGTGTACATGCAAGTACTGTATATGCAATTAAGGCCATTACAGAAAACACAATGTTTATTTATAGTCAGAAGCAGATATATTTAAATGCTAGATAAATCAAATCCGAAGGCTATTTTAAACTACACTAGATACAAGGGCATTTGGTAGCCTCAGGTACACACATATACGTAAGTATATGCCCACAGTTATTAGCATCACATGGACCATGTTCACACATATTTGGGGTCCCTCTGACACATTCTGGGGCCCAGACAACATGCCATCAACTGTGAGGTCACAGAACTTTAAAGTGGCTTCTAATATCCTGGTTTTTATTATTGGTTTTTATAATACACAATTTTTAGTGAGTCATGTGACACAAGTAGCATCACTAGGTATTCTGACTGAACACTGTATCTATAAATAAATGATTATGTTCAGGTAAATGATCCCTACTTATAAAAAGGTGACCGATATTCATAGAGAATTTTGTGTTGCAGTATAATCATAAAGCACAACCTCATTCCCCTCAATATAATTCCCAACATATCTCGGTGTGTATTTACATTATCATAGAGTGTCCCCATCTGTAATATGCATGTACTGTTTCAATGTACAATGATGTGTATACAAGAAGGGCTATATAAATATAGTATACAATTATGTATGTATATACTAGCTCGATCAAACCCTAAACTTTCATTCTAAGTATGTATGTATAAGTTTATTTATAAAATGCTACAATGAAACAGTGCTGTACAATTTTACAATGTACAAAAGCAAACATCGGGAAGACAAGTATTCTAATAAATACAATAATTATAAATACACAAAGATTAATTATATTCTATGAGACACAGTAGGAAGGAGGTCCCTGTCCCACAGAGATTACAGTCTATATAGTATATGTGCTCTTTGAATAGGCCTACACAGTGACATGCTGGGAATCATATTGGGGGAATGATGTTGTAGAGTCAATTACACAGTGAAATGAAGACAAAATGAACAGGTGTGTGGAACACTATAAATGGGCAGTTAACTGTCCATGTTACAGTGTATTGCTTAATCTAATCTTAACAACTGTATCAGCTCCAAATTATTAATTATTCAAGCAGTCACCTTTGTGATCGAATTCTGTTGGGCCAAGCCACTTATTTCTACTATTCAAAAATAGAATCACTATTCCAGTCTGAGAAAATCTGATGTATCACAAAGCAGGCCAACTTGGATTTCACAAGATAGACAAAGGTGTCAACAACAGTCATCCCAGAAGGGATGTACATCCAGATACAGTAGATCTGCTGTCACATGACATGACTGATGAAGCAATGTGGAGTAACCTTTATTGGTTTCACAGGGAATGCTGGAAGCACTTCTTCTTTTACCAGCTGATCGTTAGCTCTTTAGGGCAACTATAAACTATACAGAAGCTTTGTGCTAAAATACATTAATTTAACTATTATGACTCATTCATTCTTCCAGATTCTTTTAATTCTACTTGACTCTTGCTCTATACATTACTTCAATCTTCATTATTTTTCATTTTCTATCTGACCAATCTTCTATTCAAAAAGCTTAACATGTAAAAACTTCAACTTCAACTTCAGTGATACTTCACACTTGCCAGTAGTCACAAAACCATTGTAATATGCAAATATAATACTATTTTGTCAAATTATGTCACTTTATAAATATGTTGAGCTTTTTAAGACACATGCAAGTCTTGCTCTTAGGTCATTTCCTAGGACATTTTGCCAAGCAGGTACCAGTACAAAAACACTTCATCTACACAGCCATATACAGTCTGAACTTGCTCTACTACAGGATCACTTTTGCCACACACAATATAAATTCCAGTGCTTGTCAGAATGATTTTGAATTTGTTTGAAAAATCTTAAGTTTTGGTGACTTTTGGTTTACACATTTGCTAAATAAATATTAATGGGAAATACCAGATATAGGGCAATCTATCTAAAGCTGTTTTCCCTTCCTGCTAAGTAAATGTCAAAATATTTTATTTTTGTATCTTAGCCAACTGACCTGCCACATTGATTTTGTATGTAAGATTCTTTTCACAGCAGATTGGCAGCTCTTTGGGGCAGCTATAAGGCACTGTTTGTGAGCATTCCAGTTTCTCTAGATCCTAATGCATTTGATGGAAACCAATAAGGAGATCCTGACATCTGTATTATTATATATAACGTGTGTGTTATATAAGAGCGATATATGACTCAATAGCTGGTAGCCTGCTTTTGAGTCCCCCTGGGAGAAGCAGCCAGCAGCTGCGTAACTGATCTAATTAAAATGTCCATTCAAGGTGGGCTGTGTTTTGAGGCAGTTGCATAACTCCACACAACAGGGTTCAATTACTTATTATTGGGGATGGATGTTGGTCACACAACAACTACAGTAATAGTTACCATAACGCTGACAAATGCATTTGAAAACATTTTACAATATCCAAACCTGTATACACGTGCAAAATTATACTGTGTTCATAATGTGTCTGACCCGAGTCAGAATTAAGTTGTGTGCCCCAGTGTTGGACTGGAGGGTCAGAGGCCAGAGGCCCCAACTGTTGAGCTCAGCCTGCAAACGCATACATTTATATGGTCTTGTATGAACTACATCAGGGCTTCTACTATCTATTCTATATATTTAATCATCGGAAAAACATTATCCTTCATATATACCTACAAATTTAAATTTAGGAGATTAAACTCATATACAGCTCAGTAAGCAATCATAACCATTTTATTAATGATGTTTAAATGTTATTATGAAAATCCAAAGCAGTTATGAAATCCAAATAGTTGTTTTATATTACATAAAACTCCAGGTTGCCACACCAAATGTTTATGTATGCTAGTCTGTGTTACACACTGAATACAAGAGCAAACCATGAAGGAGGGTTTCAGTGATATATATCAGACTGTGAGGCACATATGCATTAAGTTTACAGACATCCCATAGTATATTGTAGAGAACAGCAATCCGTCATTACAGAGCAAAACCCGTATCTGTTTAATAGGCAAAATTGAGTGAGGCATGTTTATGATACTGTGCTGTGTGTGACAAGCTGAAGTAACCAGTGCAGGGAAACAGGAAGCAGGAAGTAATTGTGTGTGAGGCAGTTGAGGAGCAGAGGGAGATTTGAAAGGGTCATGAGGAGAGGCAGAGCTGTTAAAAACAAATAAATATGAATTAACCTGCCATGCTGTGACTCCTGTAATATTTTGGAAACCCCACAATACACACATTTTCTTCTCTACTGTTTCACTCACATTTCAGGGAAATTACCTGTTGCAACTTAGTCACTATGTTATTTAATTTTACATTTTTTAAAGAACCACTGGTGTTTATATGAGGTATAGTGCATAGGGAATTTGGATAACCATGGTGCTTAATGGAGAACCATGAATAAAATCATTCGTATCCACCAGCTCAACACTCTGCTCAATGGAAAGTACATAATCCTATGGAATACAATAGGCAAGTGATACACATACACTGGTTAATGAAAGGGTTAAACAGATTGAGACACCCTTCTTTTTGTAATTCTGCTTCAAAAAGCCACAAGAACATGGCAAAATGCCTGACAAGAGGTTTAGGCATAAACAACTATACTTCATAGATATTTACTTAATGGAGTGGTTCGCCTTTACGGTAACTTTTAGTATGTTATAGAATGGCCAATTTCAAGCAACTTGTTAATTGGCCTTAATTACTTTTTTTTTTATATAGTTTTATAGTTATTTGCCTTTTTCTTTTGATTCTTTGCAGCTTTTAAATGGGCGTCGCTGACCCCTTCTAAAAAGAAAATGCTCTGTAAGGCTACACATGTACTGTTATTGATACTCATCTTTCTATTCAGGTTCTCTACTATTCATATTCCAGTTTCTTGTTCAAACCAATGCATGGTTGCTAGGGTAATTTAGACCCTAGCAACAAGATTGCTGAAATTGCAACCTGGAGAGATGCTGAACAAAAAGCTTAATAACTCAAAAACCACAAATAATAAAAAATTAAACCCAATTGTCTCAGAATATCACTCTCTACATCATACTAAAAGTTGTCTCAAAGGTGAAAAAGCCCTTTGATTCACTAAGTATTCCCATACAGAGAATCAGACACTGCCTGAAACAGTAATATAAGAGAAAACAAACAGAACATTTTCTGGTACATGGTCCATTGTAGACATGTACATGCCGGCTAGTACAGCAAATTAATAGTTACATTAGAGAGATGTCCAGGCCTCCAAATTAATATATTTTGTTTCTGCCTACAAGTCATCAATTGGCGGGGGGGGGGGTCAAACTATTCAGTACAACTAGAAATGCACCAAATCCAGGTTTGGAATTCAGCCAAGAAGGATTAGGATTGGGCCAAATCCAAGTGCCTGGCCAAACCAAATCGAACAAAACCACATGGCTTTTCGTCACACAAACAAGAAAGTAAAACTATTTTTTGCCGCACACTGCGTGCCAAAACACATAGAAGAAAGTAAAAAAAAAAAACGTCACAAAAATGTCAAAACGTTCTATTTCCCCCCCTCACTTCCCTGATTTACATATGCAAATTAGGCTTCGGATTCAGTTATTGGCCGAATCTTTCACAGAGGATCCGGGATTCGGCCGAATCCTAAAATAGTAGAACTGTGAATAATTTGTTTCTGTCAGGGATTCTGGCTGACCCAGACAGTGAAAACCATATGAGAAATTTGCTTTGGGTACAGACAGGAAGCAGTTGCAGCTAAAGGCTTGAGTTTTGTCAAGTAAATTTGAATTTATATTTATACTTTTAACAGGCATGTTTTTTAATTTCCATATATATTTGTATCTATTTAAAACAGTCTGGTTATTGTTTTTTTATATACAGGTATGGGACCTATTATCCAGAATGCTCGGGACTTGGGACTTTCCGGATAACGGATCTTTCTGTAATTTGGATCTTCATACATTAATTCTTCATGTAAACATTAAATCAACCCAATAGGCTGGTTTTGCATCCAATAAGGATTAATTATATCTTAGTTGGGATCAAGTACAAGCTACTGTTTTATTATTACAGAGAAAAAGGAAATAATTTTGAAAAATTTGGATTATTTCATTATAATGGGGTCTTTGGGAGACGGCCTTTCTGTAATTTGGAACTTTCTGGATAACGGGTTTCCGGATAACGGATCCCATACTGTATTACATATTAAACTGAGTTATATGAACAGCATTTGAATGTCTTATGATATTTTTATGATATGATGATCTGATATGTTAACATGTACATATAAAAAAAATTATTTTGTGGTAATAAATAAAACTACTCACTAAGGCAGAGAATACAGGTAAAAGCTTAACTTAATAAAAGCAGAGTTTGATAATTCTGAACATTGTTATGGGTTACAAAGCTTAGGTGAGCAGTCATTCTCATAATAAAGTCACTCAAAGTAACACCAGAGATAATGAAAGCAGAACTGAAACCCAATTTAATTTGGCAACCTCAGAGTCACCTTTTTTAGGAACAGCATCATCAAAAAATAAGTGTCTTAGGCTAAGGCCACACTAGGCGATAGCGCCGCGATTTGACTCGCGGCGACTTTTCGCCGCGACTTTTAAGCCGCAATCGCTGGGGAAACTTTTGCGCTGGCGTCTATGGGGAATCGCGAAAAATCGCCAGCGTAAAAACACACGCGGCGATCTTTTCTCTACTGTCGCTCGAAATTGCCTCGCTAGGCGATTTCGATCGACAATAGAAAAAAGATCGCCGCGTGTGTTTTTACGCTGGCGATTTTTCGCGATTCCCCATAGACGCCAGCGCAAAAGTTTCCCCAGCGATTGCGGCTTAAAAGTCGCGGCGAAAAGTCGCCGCGAGTCAAATCGTGGCGCTATCGCCTAGTGTGGCCTTAGCCTTAAAGTAATAAAAATTGAATGCTGTGTTGCCGTGCACTGGGAAAACTGCTATGTTTGTACCTTTTACTTCATTCAAACTAAGATATACAGTAATTTATCCTTATTGAAAGCAAAACAAGCCTATTGGGCTAATTTAATATTTACTTGATTTTCTAGTAGACTTAAAGGAACAGTAAAATCAAAAAATGAAAGTTGTTTTAAATTAATAAAAATATTATGCATTGTTGCCCTACACTGGAAAACTTGTGTGTTTTCTTCAGAAACACTACTATTGTTTATATAAATAAGCTGCTGTGTAGCAATGGGGGCAGCCATTTAAAGGAGAAAAGGCTCAGGTTACACAGCAGATAAGTTCTGTAGAACATAATGGTGTTATCTATTATCCACTATTTAACCTTTTTCAATTTCCACCATTGTTACACTGGAGCTTGTTTATATGAACTATAGTAGCATTTCTGAAGCAAACACATCATTTTTACCAGGGCAGGGCAACATTACATGATATATTCATTACTTTAAAACACTTTCATTTGTGGTGTTACTGTTCTTTTGACGAAGATCCAAATTACGGAAAGATCTGTTATCTGGAAACCCCCAGGTCCCGAGCATTCTGGATAACAGGTCCCATACCTGTAAGAAGAACTGAAATCCTATTTAATTGGGCAACCTCAGAGTCATCTTATTAATTGTAAGATTCATCTTTGCACTACTTTTACTATACAATACTAGGCTAGAACATGTAAAGCTCTAGTACAGTGTACATGCAAGCACTGTATATGTAATTAAGGCCATTACAGAAAACACAATCAGGCTCATTTATTAAGACTGGGCAAATTTGCCCCTGGGCAGTATCCCATAGCAACCAATCAGTGATTAGCTTTTTTCAGCCAGCTGTAGGTTGAACACTGAAAGCAATTATCTGATTGTTTTCCATGGGTTACTGCCCAGGAGCAAATTTGCCCAGTGTTTATAAATAACCCCCAATGTTTATTTATAGTCAGAAGCAGATATATTTAAATGCTAGATAAATCAAATACTAAGGCTATTTTAAACTACACCAGATACAAGGGCATTTGGTAGCCTCAGGTACACACATATACGTAAGTATATGCCCACAGTTATTAGCATCGCATGGACCATGTTCACACATATATGGGGTCCCTCTGACACACTCTGGTGCCCAGACAACATGCCATCAACTGTGAGATCACAGAACTTTAAAGTGGGTCCTAATATCCTGGTTTTTATTATTGGCTTTTATAATACACAATTTTTAGTGAGTCATGTGACACAAGTAGCATCACTAGGTAACGATTCTAGCTGATGACATCACCGAACACTGTGTATAGGGATGTTACCGGGTATTCCTCTTGAGTATTATATATAAATAAATGATTATGTTCAGGTAAATGATCCCTACTTATAAAAAAGTGACCGGAATTCATAGAGAATTCTGTGTTGTAGTATAATCATAAAGCACAACCTCATCCCCCTAAATATAATTCCCAACATATCTCCGTGTGTATTTACATTATCATAGAGTGTCCCCATCTGTAATATGCATGTACTGTTTCAATGTACAATGATGTGTATACAAGAAGGGCTATATAAATATAGTATACAATTATGCATGTATATACTAACTCGATCAAATCCTAAACTTTCATTCTAAGTATGTATGTATAAGTTTATTTATAAAATGCTACAATGAAACAGTGCTGTACAATTTTACAATGTACAAAAGCAAACAACGGGAAGACAAGTATTCTAATAAATACAATAATTATAAATACACAAAGATTAATTATATTCTATGAGACACAGTAGGAAGGAGGTCCCTGTCCCACAGAGGCAGTTGCATAAATCCACACAACAGGGGTCCTTTACTTATTATTGGGGATGGATGTTGGTCACACAACAACTACAGTAACAGTTACCATAACTCTGACTTGTTTTAAAATAACCAAACCTGTATACACGTGCAAAATTATACTGTGTTCGCAATGTGTCTGACCCGAGTCAGTTTTGTGCCCCAGTGTTGGACTGGAGGGTCAGAGGCCAGAGGCCCCAACAGGTGAGCTCAGCCTGCAAACGCATACGTTTATATGGTCTTGTATGAACTACATCAGGGCTTCTACTATTCTATTCTATGTATTTAATCATAGGAAAAACATTATCCTTCATATACACCTACAAATTTAAATTTAGGAGATTTAACTCATATACAGCTCAGTAAGCAATCATAATCATTTTATTAATGATGTTTAAATGTTATTATGAAAATCCAAAGCAGTTAAGAAATCCAAATAGTTGTTTTATATTACATAAAACTCCAGGTTGCCACACCATATGTTTATGTATGCTAGTCTGTGTTACACACTGAATACAAGAGCAAACCATGAAGGAGGGTTTCAGTGATATATATCAGACTGTGATGCACATATGCATTAAGTTTACAGACATCCCATAGTATATTGTAGAGAACAGCAATTCGTCATTACAGAGCAAAACCTGTATCTGTTTAATAGGCAAAATTGAGTGAGGCATGTTTATGATACTGTGCTGTGTGTGATCAGTCTGAAGTAACCAGTGCAGGGAATCAGGAAACAGGAAGTAATTGTGTGTGAGGCAGTTGAGGAGGCAGAGGGAGATTTGAAAGGGCAGTGAGAAGAGGCAGAAAACACCACAATACACACATTTACTTCTCTAGTGTTTTACTCACATTTCAGGGAAATTACCTGTTGCAACTCTAACTACAAGATCTCAGTCCCTTTGTCATTTAATTTTATATTTTTTAAAGAAGCACTGGTGTTTATAAAAGGTATAGTGCATAGTCCTATGGAACACAATAGGCAAGTGTTACACATACACTGGTTAATGAAAGGATTAAACAGATAGAAAGGCCCTTTTTGTAATTTTGCTTCAAAAAGCCACAAAGGGGTGGCAATGTGTATGACAGGAGGCTTAGGCAAAAACTACACTTCATAGATATTTACTTAACTGAAAGCCCTTTGATTCACTAAGTATTCCCATAAAGAGAACCAGGCATTGCCTGAAACAGAAATATAAGAGAAAACACACAGAACATTTTCTGGTACATGGGCTAGAGGGAGAGAGATGTCCATTTTAGACATGTGCATGCCGGCTAGTACAGCAAATTGATAGTTACTGTACATTAGAGAGAGGCCTCCAAATTAACAGATAGATTTGGTTTCTGCCTACAAGGCATCAATTGGGAGGAGGGAGGGATATGAATAGCATCTGAATTCCCTCTGTTTCTTTCATTATGATAGGATCTAATATGTTAACATTTACATAAAAAATTATTTATGTAAGCATTTCTTTATTCCTCTGAATGTTTCTTTTTATTTCAAAAACAAAATAAAAATTAATTAAAAAATTAATTACAAAAAAAATTAATAAAAAAATGTTTTTATGATAATACATAAAACTACACACTAAGGCTGAGAAAACAGGTAAAAGCTGAACTTGATACAAGCCAAGTTTGATAATTCTGAACATGGGTTGTTATTGGGTTACAAAGCTTAGGTACGCACAGTCATTCTCATAACAAAGTCACTCAAAGTAACACCAGAAATACTGAAAGAAGAACTGAAATCCTATTTAACTGGGCAACCTCAGAGTCACCTTGACACTACTTTTACTATACTATGCCAGAAGAACATGTAGACCTCTACTACAGTGTACATGCAAGTATATGTAATTAAGGTAATTACTGAAAACATAATGTTTATTTATAGTGGGAAACATATTTAAATGCTAGATAAATCAAATACTAAGGCTATTTTAAACTACACCAAATACAAGGGAATTTGGTACCATCAGGTATAAACATATAAGTAAGTAAACACATGCCCACAATTAGCATCTCATAAACCATGTTCACACATACATGGGATATCTCCGACACTCTCTTGGGCCCAGACAACATGCCTATTCTATCTAATATTCATTTTTATAATACACAATATAATACACAATTTTTAGTGAGTCATGTGACACAAATTGCATCACTAGGCAACAATTCTAACTGATGAAATCACTGAGCACTGTACATAGGGATATATGTAACAGCAGGGGTCCTCAACTACTGGGTCGCGGCCCAGAAGCGGGCTGCGGACACTCACGCACATGGCCGCCGAGCCCAGTGCGAAAAAACACGGTGCACCCCAAATTGGACGCTGACGCGACAAAATTGTAGCGTCCAAATTTGTTGCTGCCCCCCCGCTGACCCCGTACCATATCTGTTCCAAATTCATTTGGAAGCATTGTAAAATATCCAGACTTGTTTGATACATATGTAGTATTTTACTGTGTTCATGAAGTGTCTAACATTTGTCCCAAACAATACAGTAAGTATTGCACCCTCATAAAGCAGTGTGCTTTAATGCAGAATACCTTGAACATGCATGTCAAGCACATAACATCCAATTTGTATGTTGTGGCATCTGGATATAATGTCAGTGTAAATGGTACAGCTACTACTAGCCTAAGTCACTGTTCCTAACCAAAAAATGATTACACTATGAAGGACCAAGAGCTCACACGCTGTGAAAAACTGGGGTACCATATGGCCACTAACAAGGGCAATGGCAATAGTGCTGTCCGTGTTGTTACACAAAGAAGTCAATAGAAAACAGAAACAGTCTGAGTGCCATGAAAAACTCCATTGTAGGGCCATATACAGCCCAGAGCCCTACACATGGATAGCCTGTTTTACATGCACTCTACATTTTTTCATAGGTTGGGGGATATGTTTCTTAGGTTGGGGGATATGTTTCAAAGCCCAGTCAAGTCAAGAGGATTTTATTGTCATTTCAGCCATATACAGTAAATACAGCACATAGTAGAAACAAAATGGCGTTCCTCCAGAACCAGTCGTGTCTCAAGTTGAGACAAATAAAAAGAATCTGATAGATGGGAACTGCCGAGAGGAGGTTTTGTTAGTATTTCAGAGTAACAACAAGTTACACAGTGATTCACATTAGGGAACAGGGGACACACAGTAAATAGTAAACAAGGGTTTACAGAGTACAATAGGATTAGAGGGCCCTACTCGCAAGAGTTTACAAACTAAAGGGTTAGGGTACAATTAAGACATAGGGATTTTAGAAACAAATTCGTGATTTTAAGATACATTGAATTAAGATACATTGAATAAGCTTTCCTAAACAGGTTGGTCTTTAAGGAGCGTTTGAAAATTTGGAAGGAAGGAGAGAGTCTGACAACTCGAGGCAGAAAGTTCCAGAGAAAAGCAGAAGCCTGAGAGAACTCTTGTAGACAAGAATGGACTGAAGTTATAAGAGGAGAAGAAAGGAGAAAGTCAGAGGCAGAGCCAGGAGAGACCAGAGATGAAATGTAGGGTATGGGCTTCATTGTTAAGGGCCTTATGTGAGTGTTAATGTGAGTGTTAATAGTTTGAATTTGAAACCTCAGAGCCGGCAAAGAACAGTTTCACCTGCAAAAAATTATTTAAAAAACTAAGATAATTTGTAAGGATTTTAATGACACTGTCTGTTTTAATGTCTGTTCATATTCAGACAACAGTCAAAAAGTGAGCACCCCTTTAACAACCACAACATCTTATCCGTGTCTAGTAATCCAGATGTCTGGTTACAAATAGACAAAGAGTGTTTTATATGTTGTTATTGGGTATTAGTACTGCCACTTTGTATTAGTGGCAGTACTAATATCCAAAGATCTGAAGATTACATCCAAAGCACATCAATACTTCCTGCATAAGACTCACCTCGATTTGGAACTGGACCTGGACAGTATTCAGAATGCTTGGAATCTGTTGATGCTCTACAGGATCTGGATCTGCTTTCAGATTTCACACGTGGGCCATATTCCGTTGGTGACTTTGAACATGATCTGGATTTGTAGCAGAAAACATTATTACAACTTCAGTAATTTCTGAAATGCCTAGTTCTATATATAAACATTCAGAAACCTGTATATGTTATAGTTTACTCTTTTAAATCTCACTTTATTAGCTGTATTAAACCCATCAGTATATTTTTTAATACAAAATATCCTAGTACAACTAGATGACCTATGTTCTACAACAAGATCATGCAAGGTATTAACTGTATCATACAGACACTGGAACATAAACCATATATTTACTTAAATACACAATAAAATGAGGGGGGTCAGATCACTCCGACTTGTACAGTGGAAGTTATGATCATAAAAGTAGCAAGCACGTAGGGTGGTCCTAACTATTTACTACCTGTCAACTTTTTTATATGCTGCCTACATAAAGCATTTCTTTGTATAAGTGTCTCCTTACCAAGGCACTGGTTACTCTTGCTTTATACATTACTTCAGTCTACACTATTTTCACCTTTTGTGCATTCTTGCCCAATTCAATTGGTGTACTAAAGATAAAGGCCTAAATCTATGCAACTTGTGGCACTAGCCATCAGCTTGTTATAAGCAAGTAGGGTGTCCTTTTGTCAAATAATAAGCCACCTTATTTATATATATATTGTGATAGAATGACCAAAGAAATTGGTAGAAATGTGTGTTTTGCCTATCATTTCTCACCTGAAGGAGTTGAAAGCTACAAGGGAGATGTGCATAAACAGGGAATGGTTTCTCTGTTCAAAGGATTTTGCTAGCTGGCCCTGGACGCTATAGTGTTCTCGATGGGATAGGCAATCCATTCCAGTGGTCCAATTTGCATGTTGGAGCTCACTTTCCACTGGAAGGCTGTCCTGTGGAAAAGTATTTAATCATAGTTTAGTGTAAGGGAGGTCTCTCAAAGCTGGGCAAAGATCAGGGAGCTTACCTGTCTGTGTTAAGAACTCCCAGAGGGGCTGGGGGTGCTTCCTGCCACTGCAAGGGGCAGATGGAGATGTGACAAGGTGAGTCTACAGTGATTGAGGTGCTGCCAGAAGGTGAGCCAGGCCTGAAGCTGGTAAGCGGATATCCCAGGAGGGGGGAGTTAGAAGGGCTTAGTGAGAAGCCTGAATATTCCTGAGTGTGGAAACCAACATGTATCGTGAAAACCCCAGAGTCTTGAATGCATGCTTTTAAAACGCTAATGAATGATGTACCTGTATGTCAGTGACTTTATTTTGGAAGAGTTTTCCTGAATAAACCTGTTTTTTGCCTAAAGACACTGTATCACTGTCTTTATGATCCTGGTCCTCTGCTTACCTGCCTATCATAGCCCTATGGTCCTATAGTCCTAGATCATTTTCCCAAGCAGGTACCAGTACAAAACACTTCATCTACACTACCATGTACAGTCTGAACTTGTTCTAATACAGGCACTAGGGAGAGCCTTTGCCACACACAATAAAAAATCAAGTGGTTGTCAATTTTACATTTTGGTGCCTTTTGGATTACACATTTACTTAACAACTATTCAAAAGAAACAGAGAATAGGGGGAAAATATCTAAAGCCAAATTTCCCTTCATGTTAATAAAAAAGGAAAACTAACATTTTATACATGTATCTGAACCTGCCACAATGATCTTGTTATATTGTTATTGGCACACACTGACCAAACAAAAGCAGGTGCCAAAGCCACTGAACACACATCCAAAGACAGTAGATCTGCTCTCACATGACATGACTAAGTAATATGAAGTAAACTTTATTGGTTTCACAGGTAATGCTGACAGCACTGCTTCTTTTGTATTCCAGCTGCCATAGATCCCAAAGCATTTCATATGAAACCAATGAGGGGATCCTGACATCTGGATAAATACATACAATTTTATGTGCTATATAGGAGCACAATGTGGTTACATAGCTGGTACCATATTTATGGGTTCCCCTGTTTAACTATCAGTAGAGACAGCACTGTAAAAAGTGGCCAGCAGCTGGGGAACCAATCTGATCAAAATGTTCACGGTGGAGATGGAGATTGGTCACAAAGCAACAACAGTAACAGTTACCATAACTTTGCCAATTGCATTTGGAAATGAGTGGTATGGCCCCATACAGCACGATATCCAATGTCTGCTTTATTACAGGGCACCTTGAACACTCGTGCTAAGCACAGAAATATATGTTACCACACAGTCACAGTCTAACAAGGATTATAACCTCTCCAATCATATCTATCAGTCTCTATAAAGCAACTACAAAGTATTTTTTACAGTTTAATGAATGAGCTATAAATATTAGATTTTTGGCCACCAATATTGATTTTTAGAAACTAGAGCAGCAAAATAACATCACTCAGTGTAACATTCCCATGTTACTTATCTGCTGAAAATAAAGTCTGAAACATAGGATTTAATGCCTCTGTACTTATTTTATAACAAGGTATATATTTTAGCAGTGTCTATAGAGCTTCATAGCAGCCATGAAAAATCCATTGTTGTGCCATATCCCACCCACAGGCCTACAGCTGGACACATACAGAATGAATAACTGGCACAACAGCGCATCTGCAAGTGGGGAAAACGCCTGCTGTTTAATGAATGTAACACATTACATTAAACACATATGGGGTGATGTAATAAAAGGCACTAATTTTGCCCAGGTGCAGTAAAATGTAGCAACCAATCAGCAAATAGTCACCTGTTTAAATAGCATCTTATTAGTTGCCATGGGTTACTGCTCCTATGCAAACTTAGTGCCTTATATTACATACAGGGAATAAGATGTCACCTCTTGCAATTACGCTGTTGTGCCAGTTATTCATTCAGTTATTGTTTGGGGAGGGCACTGAGCCTCTAGACCGAGCACTGGGTTACTGGACTGGATTGTGTTGGTGATCTTCCTTGTATTGTCTACAAACACAACATTTAGGGGCCGATTCACTAAATTTGAGTGAAGGATTCGAAGTAAAAAAACTTTGAATTTCGAAGTATTTTATGGGCTACTTCGACCATCGAATGCGCTACTTCGACCTTCGACTTCGACCATTCGATAGTCGAAGTACTGTCTCTTTAAAAAAAACTTCGACCCCCTAGTTCGCCATCTAAAAGCTACCAAAGTCAATGTTAGCCTATGGGGAAGGTCCTCATAGGCTTGCCTAACTTTTTTTGATCGAAGGATATTCCTTCGATCGTTGGATTTAAATCCTTTGAATCGTTCGATTCGAAGGATTTTATCGTTCGATCGAAGGAATAATCCTTCGATCGTACGATCGCAGTATTTGCGCTAAATCCTTTGACTTCGATATTCGAAGTCGAAGGATTTCAATTCCTAGTCGAATATCGAGGGTTAATTAACCCTCGATATTCGACCCTTAGTGAATCAGCCCCTTAGAGTGTGATTCAAAGCCCACTGCTGCTTCATGTCAAGTTTAATTGGTAGCACCTTGTAGGGCAAGTTCCAAGCATTTTTTGGCTTTGTCACTACAGTATTTACAACTATGATTGGGGAGACAAAATACCTAGCATTGTAGGGACATTACTAATCCAAAAATAGGCATAATTATATCGTATTTTTCAGGCCAGTAATGTCCAGCCTTTTCCATGCAATGAGTAGAATATTTAATAAACAGAAAATCCATTGAGAGGCCCCTTCTGACCCACAGGCCTACATTTAAACTTTATTTTTATTTTAATTCTCCTTTGTAACACTTAATTTTTCATATGAAAAATATATTTGACATAATCAAATGTCCTTTAACATGGATTGACAGTATTTTTATATTCACTATTTCATAGTCTGCATCATTATAAGAATTTAGCATTCATTTTCTCCCCTTAAGGTTTTTTAAATGTTTTTCTGGGGGGTCTCCTCATTAACAAAGTGAACTGTCCATGTATATTTTATGATATGTTACCTTTGTACAATATGCGTGCTAAACCATATGTCGATTTTTGTCCCATGCAATAAAATAGTCAGCAGTAAAATTATGGATGGAGTCCATTTTTTTGTTCCCCTTAATGTGTTACCATAATTACCACTTTATATTGGGGGTGGGAGTTGACCAATAGAAAGTGTCCAACAAACACAATTAGAGCAGATAATCTGTAGCTAGCTGTAAGATACCTGCTCCTATTGTATTGATGTCTCATTCAATTATATATATCAGGGTGTGATGCACATATGCATTAAGTCAGAGACATACCATACTATACTATACTTTCTAGAGAACAACAATTAATCATTACAGAGCAAAACCCATATCTGTTTAATAGGCACAATTGGGTGAGGCATGTTTATGATACTGTGCTGTGGGAAATCAGGCTGAAGTAGCCAGTGCAGGGAACAGGAAGCAGGAAGTAATTGTGTGTGAGGCAGTTGAGGAGGCAGAGGGAGATTTGAAAGTGTCTTGAGGGCAATGACACACGGTACTACTTATCACTGCGCAATTGTTGCACCTACAAAACACCAGAAAATACCTTGTCATAGACAATACTGAGAATTGCCTCTGCTAAAACATTCACATCACATAATAGCTCAAAAATGCATACAAAGTAGCATTTGTAGCAAAATTAGCACAGTGATTACCCTGGAGAGGCAGATATGATACATATATATATATATATATATATATATATATATATATATATATATATATATATATATATATATAAAGATGAAACTGTCCTAAGTGGAGCTGGGACTTTACTGTAGAGCAAGACTTGTACAGACAGTCTGTCAGTGACCAGGCTGTTCTGGTTAATGATCAAAGTTCTGCCACTTCTGTTATAAACTGTTAAAACCCATGTCCCTGTAGGAAACCTCCATTATAAATAAAACAAGCAGATTTCAAGTTGAAGCAACTCAGGGTCTGGCTGTCTCTTAATTTTGAAAAGTTAGTACCAAGTCTACCATATGAGTGATATATTTATATATATGCATCATGATATATATATATATATATATATATATATATATATTTCTAGTTAGGAATACTAAAATTTCCGGGAATTGTTTGTTGCCGCTCTAACTACAAGATCTCAGTCGCTGTCATCATATACTGTACTATTTTTTATCTATATATATATATAACAAGCGCTGGTGTTTATGTTGTTGTATAGTTCACAGGGAGTTTTGATCGCTGTGGTCCTTTCTGGGACATTCGTATCCACCAGCTCAATGGAAAGTACACTGCTCTGTCATACACGATAGGCAAGTATTACTCGATGGAAGATTATTTAATACACTACATATTTTAGGTCCTGACTATGTTAAAATTATAATTTAATAATAAAAGGGCCTAATCCGGCCTACAGGCCTACATTTACACAGCCCTACTTTGTGTGCACATAAGGCGCAGATTTATCAGTGTGAAGAATTCATCAGAGTTCACCACAGAACAACTTGTTTACTTTCTATTCAATCCTATAGTATTTTTAGAAATGTATTTATCAAATAGTGAATTCCCTACCCAACCCCTACCACCCCTAGCTATCAGTCATGTATAGATGGGGGGAAGGGAACGTGATATCAGGGGACATGATCAGGAATGGGGGGGTTGCCAGTTTTTACCAGGTCTCCTCTATGGTCCACAATAGTTATGCAACCGAAGTATTGATTGCCTTAGCAGGGTCTATGCAAAATGACTTGTAGTGGTGCAATAATTTGGGGGAAATTGTTGCATTCCTATAGACATTTATATTTAGATACTACTAGGCACTTTTCGTTTGTGACTTTCTCCTTAAATAACCAATGTTTGGTAGGGACCAAGGTTGTGAGCCCTATTACGTGCGCACATATGCAGTCAATATGAACTCAATTGGCCTTTAACATAAAATAAGTAGTTCAATGTAAAGATAGGAATACATATATTTGTATATTTCAGGGCAGTGATGTAACACTATATTTTTCATATGGAAAAACATATTTTATATTTCAGAAAACATTAAAGAAGCACCACCGGGAAACGCATGAAGAAATACCCATGTGTATGAGGCTTAAGAATGATTTTAGGGGGAGGGATGACTCATGACAACATTTTTAGCCAACTGGTGAGCTCAGCTTGCAAACGCATACATTTATATGGTCTTGTATGAACTACATCAGGGCTTCTACTATCTATTCTATATACTTAATCAAAGGAAAAACATTTTCCTTCATATACACCTACAAATTTAAATTTAGGAGATTTAACTCATATACAGCTCAGTAATCAATAATAATCATTTTATTAACGATGTTTAAATGTTATTATGAAAATCCAAAGCAGTTATGAAATAAAAATAGTTGTTTTATATTACATAAAACTCCAGATTGCCACACCAAATGTTTATGTATGCTAGTCTGTGTTACACACTGAATAAAAGAGCGAACCATGAAGGAGGGTTTCAGTGATATATATCAGACTGTGATGCACATATGCATTAAGTTTACAGACATCCCATAGTATATTGTAGAGAACAGCAATTAATCATTACAGAGAAAAACCTGTATCTGTTTAATAGGCAAAATTGAGTGAGGCATGTTTATGATACTGTGCTGTGTGTGATCAGGCTGAAGTAGCCAGTGCAGGGAAACAGGAAACAGGAAGTAATTGTGTGTGAGGCAGTTGAGGAGGCAGAGGGAGATTTGAAAGGGCAGTGAGAAGAGGCAGAAAACACCACAATACACACATTTTCTTCTCTAGTGTTTTACTCACATTTCAGGGAAATTACCTGTTGCAACTCTAACTACAAAATCTCAGTCCCTTTGTCATTTAATTTTATATCTTTTAAAGAAGCACTGGTGTTTATAAAAGGTGTAGTGCATAGTCCTATGGAACACTATAGGCAAGTGTTACACATACACTGGTTAATGAAAGGATTAAACAGATAGAAAGGACCTTTTTGTAATTCTGCTTCAAAAAGCCACAAGGAAGTGGCAATGTGTGTGACTGGAGGCTTAGGCAAAAACAACTACACTTCATAGATATTTACTTAACTGAAAGCCCTTTGATTCACTAAGTATTCCCATAAAGAGAATCAGACACTGCCTGAAACAGTAATATAAGAGAAAACACACAGAACATTTTCTGGTACATGGGCTAGAGGGAGAGAAATGTCCATTTTAGACATGTGCATGCCGGCTAGTACGGAAAATTGATAGTTACTGTACATTAGAGAGATG
The DNA here is from genome assembly GCF_017654675.1 of Xenopus laevis. Classification (NCBI taxonomy): domain Eukaryota; kingdom Metazoa; phylum Chordata; class Amphibia; order Anura; family Pipidae; genus Xenopus; species Xenopus laevis. Next base: position 41,829,857 of record NC_054381.1, read on the forward strand.
TCTAGGCCTCCAAATTAACAGATATATTTGGTTTCTGCCTACAAGGCATCAATTGTGAGGGGGAGAGGGATATGAATAGCATTTGAATGCCCTCTGTTTTTTTCATTATGATAGGATCTGATATGTTAACATTTCCATAAAAAAAATAATTCAAAGTAACACCAGAGATACTGAAAGAAGAACTGAAATCCTATTTAACTGGGCAACCTCAGAGTCACCTTGACACTACTTTTACTATACTATACTAGGCCAGAAGAACATGTAGACCTCTAGTACAGTGTACATGCAAGTATATGTAATTAAGGTAATCACAGAAAACACAATGTTTATTATAGTCAGAAGCAGATATATTTAAATGCTAGATAAATCAAATACTAAGGCTATTTTAAACTACACCAAATACAAGGGAATTTGGTACCCTCAACATATACGTAAGTAAACACATGCCCACAGTTATTAGCATCTCATGAACCATGTTCACACATATATGGGGTCCCTCCGACACTCTCTTGGGCCCAGACAACATGCCATCACAATTTTTAGTGAGTCATGTGTTGCATCACTAGGCAACAATTCTAACTGATGTCTGAACACTGTACATAGGGATATATGTTACAGGATATTCCTCTTATTAGTATTGCTTGTACAGTTACAGGAGCTGTTATTCAAAATGCTCGGGACCTGGTGATTTCTGGATAATGGATCTTTCTGTAATTTGGATCTTCATACCTTGAGTCTAATAGAAAATCATATAAATAATAAATAAACTCAATAGGCTGGTCTTGCCTTCAATAAGGATAAAGTATATCTTAGTTTGGACCATGTACAACATATTGTTTTATTATTACAGAGAAAAATAATTTTCGTATTAATAATAATAATTCCGTAATTCAGAGCTTTCTGGATAACGAGTTTTCGGATAACGGATCCCATACCTGTATTATAAATAAATGATGTTCCAAATTATTAATTATTCACACAGTCAGCTTAGTGATCGGATTCTGTTGGGCCAAGCCACTTATTTCCACTATTCAAAAACAGAATCAATATTCCAGTCTGAGTAAATCTGATGCATCACAGAGCAGGTCAACTTAGATTTCACAATATAGACAAGGGTTTCAACAACAGCCCTCACCCAGAATGAAACATCCAGTTACAGTAGATCTGCTGTCACATGACATGACTTAGTAATGTGGAGAAACCTTTATTGGTTTCACAGGGAATGCTGGAAGCACTGCTTCTTTTCCCAGCTGATCGTTAGCTCTTTGGGGCAACTATAAACTATATAGAAGGTCTGTGAGTTACCCTAGATCTCATTTATTATAAAACCAATAAGGAGATCTTGACATCTGATGAATATATGGAACTTATGTTCTGTATGAGCGCAATGTGACTCCATAGTTAGTACCGTGCTTCTGGGTCCTCCTGTTCAACTCAGTAGTGAAAGCACTGTAAAAGTGGAAAAGTGGCCGGCAGCTGGGGAACCAATCTGATTATAATGTCTGTTCAAGATGTGCTGTTTTGGGCCAGTTACATACAAGTACACAGCAGGTGTCAATTACTTATTGGTGGGGGCTGGGATTACAGTAACAGTTACCATATCTGCTCCAAATGCATTTGGAAGCATTGTAAAATATCCAGACTTGTTTGATACATATGTAGTATTTAACTGTGATAGTGTCTAACATTTGTCCCAAACAATACACTTTTGCACCCTCATAGAGCATTGTGCTTTAATGCAGAACACCTTGAACATGCATGTCAAGCACATAACATCCAATTTGTATGTTGTGACATCCTAACCACAAACTGATTACACTATAAAGGACCAAGAGCTCACACACTGTGACAAACTGGGGTACCATATGGCCTCTAACAAGGGCAATGGCAATAGTGCGGTTACGTGTTGTTACACAAAGAAGTCAATAGAGAACGGAAACAGTCTGAGTGCCATGAAAAACTCCATTGTGGGGCCATATACAGCCCAGAGACCTACAGATGGACAGCCTGTTTTACATGCACACTACATTTTTTCATGGGTTGGGAGATATGTTTGAAAGCGCAGTCGTGTCTCAAGTTAAGACAAATAGGAAGAATCTGATAGATGCGAACTACCAGGAGGAATGTTTGTTAGTATTCAGGGTTAACAATAAGTTACACAGTGCTTTACATTAGGGAACAGGGGACACACAGTAAATAGTAAACAAGGGTTTACAGAGTACAATAGGATTAGGGGGCCCTACCCGCAAGAGTCTACAGACTAAACGGTTAGGGTAGAATTGAGACATAGGCATTTTAGAAACAAATTTGTGATTTATAATATGACTGATTAAGTAAGATACATTGAATAAGCTTTCCTAAACAGGTTGGTCTTTCAGGAGCGTTTCAAAATTTGGAAAGAAGGAGAGAGTCTGACAACGCAAGGCAGAAAGTTCCAGAGAAAAGCAGAAGCCTGAGAGAACTCTTGTAGACAAGAATGGACTGAAGTTATAAGAGGAGAAGAAAGGAGAGAGTCAGAGGCACAGCGAAGCTTGCGTAAAGGAGAGACCAGAGATGAAATGTAGGGGCTTCATTGTTAAGGGCCTTATGTGAGTGTGAATGTGTGAATGTGAGTGTTAATAGTTTGAATTTGAAACCTCAGAGCCAACAAAGAACAGTTTCAGTAGTAGCCACCTGCAAAAAAATGATCTAAAAAACTAAGATCATTTGTAAAGATTTTAATGGCACTGTCTGTTTTAATGTCTGTTCATATTCAGTCAAAAAGTGAGCACTCCTTTAACAACCACAACATCTTATCCATGTCTAGTAATCCAGATGCCTTGTTACAAACAGACAAAGAGTGTTTCATATGTTGTTATTGGGTATTAGTACTGCCACTTTGTGTTAGTGGCAGTACTAATATCCAAAGATCTAAAGATTACATCCAAAGCACATCAATACTTCCTGCATAAGACTCACCTTGATTTGGAACTGGACCTGGACAGTATTCAGAATGCTTGGAATCTGTTGATGCTCTACAGGATCTGGATATGCTTTCAGACTTCACATGTGGGGCATATTCCGTTGGTGACTTTGAACATGATCTGGATTTGTAGCAGAAAACATTTATTACAACTTAAGTCATTTCTGAAATGCCTAGTTCTATATATAAACATTCAAATTTTTCTACTTCAAAATTTGTCCCTTGATAAATCTGCCCCCTAGAGTGTGATTCAAAGCCCACTGCTGCTTCATGTCAAGTTTAATTGGTAGCACCTTGTAGGGCAAGTACCAAGCATTTTTTGGCTTTGTCAATACAGTATTTACAACTATGATTGGGCAGACAAAATACCTAGCATTGTAGGGACATTAATAATGAAAAATAGGCATAATTATTATTTTTCAGGCCAGTAATGTCCAACCTTTTCCATGCAATGAGTAGAATATTTAATAAACTACACCTCTTAGACAGAAAATCCATTGAGAGGCCTCCTCTGAACAACAGGCCTACATTTAAACTTTATTTTTATTTTAATTCTCCTTTGTAACACTTGACATAATCAAATGTCCTTTAACATGGATTGACATTATTTTTATATTCACTATTTCATAGTCTGCATCATTATAAGAATTTAGCATTCATTTTCTCCCCTTAAGGTTCTTTAAATGTTTTTTTGGGGGGGGTCTCCTCATTAACAAAGTGAAACTGTCCATGTATATTTTATGATATGTTACCTTTGTACAATATGCGTGCTAAACCACATATCGATTTTTGTCCCATGCAATAAAATAGTCAGCAGTAAAATTATGGATGGAGTCCATTTTTTTGTTCCCCTTAATGTGTTACCATAATTACCACTTTATATTGGGGGTGGGAGTTGACCAATAGAAAGTGTCCAACAAACACAATTAGAGCAGATAATCTGTAGCTAGCTGTAAGATACCTGCTCCTATTGTATTGATGTCTCATTCAATTATATATATCAGGGTGTGATGCACATATGCATTAAGTCAGAGACATACCATACTATACTATACTTTCTAGAGAACAACAATTAATCATTACAGAGCAAAACCCATATCTGTTTAATAGGCACAATTGAGTGAGGCATGTTTATGATACTGTGCTGTGTGTGATCAGTCTGAAGTAACCAGTGCAGGGAACAGGAAGCAGGAAGTAATTGTGTGTGAGGCAGTTGAGGAGGCAGAGGGAGATTTGAAAGTGTATTGAGGGCAATGACACACGGTGCTACATATCACTGCGCGATTTTTCGCAACTACAAAACACCAGAAAATACCTTGTCATAGACAATACTGAGAATTGCCTCTGCTAAAATATTCACATCACGTAATAGCTCAAAAATGCATACCAAGTAGCATTTGTAGCAAATTAGCATAGTGATTACCCTGGAGAGGCAGATATGATATATATATATATATATATATATATATATATATATATATATATATATATATATATATATATATATATATATATAGATGAATCTGTTCTAAGTGGAGCTGGGACTTTACTGTAGAGCAAGACTTGTACAGACAGTCTGTCAGTGACCAGGCTGTTCTGGTTAATGATCAAAGTTCTGCCACTTCTGTTATAAACTGTTAAAACCCATGTCCCTGTAGGAAACCTCCATTATAAATAAAGCAAGCAGATTTCAAGTTGAAGCTACTCCGGGTCTGGCTATCTCTTAATTTTGAAAGTTAGTACCAAGTCTACCATATGAGTGATATATTTATATATATATATATTTTTCTAGTTAGGAATAGTAAAATTTAAGGGAATTGTTTTTTGCAGCTCTAACTACAAGGTCTCAGTCCCTGCCATCATATACTGTACTTTTTTTATTTATTAAACAAGTGCTGGTGTTAATGTAGTTGTATAGTGCATAGGGAGTTTTGATCGCTGTGCTCCTTTCTGGGACATTCCTATCCACCAGCTCAATGGAAAGTACACTGCTCTGTCATACACAATAGGCTAGTATAACTCGATGGAAAAAGATGTCCACATCTCCAATAGAATCTGAAGATTATTAATTACACTACATATTTTGGTCCTGACTATGTTCAAATTATAATTTAATAAAAGAAGGGCCTAATCCGGGCCCACAGGCCTACATTTACACAGCCCCACTTTGGGTGAACATAAGATTTATCAGTGTGAAGAGTTCACCAGAGTTCACAACAGAAAAACTTGTTTACTTTCTATTCAATACTTTATATATTTTTAGTATTGATTGCCTTAGCACAGTCTATGCAAAATGACTTGTCGTGGTGCAATGATTTGGGGGAAATTGTTGCATTCCTATAGCTATAGATACTTATTTAGATACTACTAGGCACTTTTAGTTTGTGACTTTCTCCTTAAATGACCAATGTTTGGTAGGGACCAAGGTTTTGAACCCTATTACGTGCGCACATATGCAGTCAATATGAACTCAATTGGCCTTTAACCTAAAATGAGGTGGCTTCAGTGTTCACTATTTCATAGTCTGCACCATTTTAATTACTTCTGTATATGTTTATTGTCTCCCCTTAAAGAGGTTATCAAGTTTTTCCTTTCTTTTTGGGTCTCCAAATTAACAAAGTGATTTGTCTGTAAATATTTTATGAAATATGACTTACCACTAATGACTTGGCATTATTAAATAAGGGAGAGGGGGGGTCAAACTGTTGTTGAAATTGCATTGTGCTATATAACTTGTATAACTTTTCTAATTTTTCCAGCTTCAATGGCTGCCTCCATGCCTACAGAGCAGCTTCTTTATATAAACTATAGTAGTCTTTGAAGCAAAACATATAGCTTTTACCAGTGGAAGCTAACTGTATATTATATCTAAATTAGTTGAAATGTACTTAAAATGCTTTAAATTTTGGTGTTACTGTTCCTTTAATAAGTTTTTTATACACAATTAAATGCAATTTAACAGATTACTGAAAGTATATTGTCTACTAGTCAGCTGCCTCAATGAAAATAAACCTGAGAAAACAACACGGCACCAATACTTAACCCGGCACAAACTCATTGCCGACTGCCCCCTTTTCCTCACCCAGTCATATCACGCTGCATGCACCAGCAGTCTGGGGGGGTCCCATTTTGTTTAATTCTGTGCAATTTTTGTGTCATGTATTTTATCTGCATCACATACAGAAATTATACCCCACAGTGAATTTGCAGTCCATTCATTGTTTTCACGTGTTACCATATTTACAATTTTATATTGGGGTGGCAGAATTTTCAATTGCACTTAAGGCATATTATCACCCAAATCAAACAAAAACCTCAGTAGAAAGTACCCAGCTCACACAATTTGTAGCAAGCCGTAAGTAACCTGCTGCTATTTACCTATTTTTCATCAACTGGAAAGTCAATTCATCAATTTGTTTGGTATAAAAGTCTAGCTATGACCTGATACCAAAGTATATATTGCAGGATAGGAACAAAAAGCTTCCTATGAAAGATATTAACATATTCCAAAGGATACATTCCCTATTTACTTATAAGATGCAGAGAAATTCTATATCATTTTAACTGGATTTAAGAGTGGATTTAAGTTATATAACAGTTATGATTTTATACTGTTATAAATGATAAACCATTAAAAAGAGGATTTGTTTTACTCACCGATAAATCCTTTTCTTGGCTTTGTATATACGTTGTGTCCTGCAGGAATATCTTAATGTCATAGAGCAGGGAAAAAGCCAATACTTGAGCCTTGAGTCAGTTCACCCGCAAGTCCCTTGTTGAGACCATCCTGGAGGAATTCCATGAAGGAAAGAATATGGCACTGGAAGTGGTCAATAGACTTGGCACTGCACCAAGAAATGAATACGTGCCAGATGCAGTAGTAGATTGTGGCAATGGTGAGTTTACAAGCGAGCAACAGTGTACGTACTACTAGGGTGGAAAAACCTTCGGCTAAGGAGCACGTCTGGTGGGTCCAGGAGGGTTTTTAAGAGGTACGAAATCCCTTTGATGTGTTAGAGAAGGAACTTTGCCGCCTGTTATTGTGGTGGTTCCTTGAGAAGTTGTGGAATGAAAAGATAATTTTGAGTTGGTATAGTATTTGCCTGGTTTTCTTTTCTTGGGGAAGAAAATTACTCTTTCCTCCAGTAATCTTAGATATAAGGTAATCCAATTCTGGCCTGAATAGTGAAGATCCAGTGAACAGTAGTGCAATGAGATTCTTCTTGGATGCCGGATCAGCACTCCATGTCTTCATCCATAGTGCCAGCCTAGCGGCTACTGATAAAGCAGACTATCTGGCGGTCAATTGTAAGCTATCCATTGTTGCATCACATAGGAAATGTACTGCATTAAGTACCTTGACAAGTTGTGATTGCATATAAATATTTTCTGCCTTTCTGTCCATTGGATCCTTGAACGAAGTTCCATCCTCAAAGGGTAGAAAACGCAGTAACTGTTCTGGCTTGCCACCTAACTAGAATGTTTAATTTATATGAGGTTGTATGTAAATAGAAGCTGCATGTGCTGGAATGTGCCTATGATCAATCAGAGATCACTAAGCAGTAATGTATCTGAATACTGCCTCCCTACCTACGGATAGTACTGAACAATGAAATACAGTCTCAAATACAAAAGACACACAAATATTTAGAAAAGTTTATTAAATACTGATTATATAAATATGTTTAATATATTTTATAAAAATATGTTAAAAAGTATATTATACAAAATATATTAAAAAAAAGGGGAGGGCCGCCATCGCTGTAGTATTAGTCTTCACGGAAGTAATTTTCAATAAATCATCTGGTAAGCAAACAAAGCAGCATTTCTTTATCTCCTTCCAGCAGTCGAGGCAGTAGGCTGTGTCACAGTTTGATGTCTTGCCAAATATAGGAAGTCTTGGTTTCTTTGGCATTACAAACCAAACAGCGTCGCTTTATAATTACTCTCAGCCATTTCATTTGTCGGAATAGCATACCAGGTATAGACATCATCTGTGGACAACACAATATAGTCAATACCAATCCAAGGGGCATGAGAATCTATTACAGTACAGCAATAGCAGCTGAAGAAATGCATTAGATGTGTAAGCTAATGTATTTTGTGCACAATAATAGTGCAGCTAATGTAGGAAAATGAAAGCTAAGGCAAGGTGCTGCTGTGTTGGGTGCCAACTAATGTGCTGTAGGGTGATGAGCTGTAAAAGACAGAAGCTCAGGTTAATACTTACAAAGTTTCTGTGGCGGTTGGCAGTGATCATTAAGTTCTTCCTCTTTATATTTAAATACAGGTCCCTGTACCTCAGTAGCTCATTATAGAGATGGAGAATTCGCCGTTTCTCAGTCTAAAGGAAACAAAGCAGCAGGTGGTGGTGTTACACAGTTATTTAAACTAGGAAATACATCAGATCATTAGTAGAACAAAAAAGTGAAATTTAGTAGTGCCCTTTCTGCCATGAGCCAAGGTGACAAATAGACACATGGGCCACTTTACCAGAAGCTAAAAAAAGCCCCCCAGGTTACTAAATTCCAAATATTCCTAAATAAAAAACTCTCTCAGCCCATAATATCTTACCTTAGGGTAAAAGTAAGCAGCCAGGACTCTGCGCAGTCGGCTCATATATATTGGACAAAAGGAAGGATCAGCGTGATGGTCAGTAGTAAACAAGTGCCGATATATTGCTGGGACGTCAGATGAATCGGTTGCGCCAGACAAACTGTGGAGAATCAGAAAGAAACTGGAGTATTAGTAATGCTGCCAACATGAATGATATGTTTGTTGGGAATGATAGCAAATTAAGCCCCGAAAGATACTTATAATTCCTTTCATTCAGACTGAAACTAAGCAGTTTAACTGTTAAGCAAGTCAACCAAAACAATTTCACCTTAATGGTTCTACAGCTTGTTTGGCCATACAATTCATATCAGCTACCTGTGTGATTGTCGCCATTTAAATGAAACTGCTTGCTACATGTAAGTTCTATTGATATCTACAAAACTTTAAACACATGGAGTACAGCACATAGGAAATGTCAGTGAAGCTTTGCACATACCAGTATTATTGGTCACATGAAGCGCATTAGAGGACGTATTGATATTTCCAATTGTGTTCCGGAGAAATCTTGCCAGGAATCCGGTCCACCAACAATCACTTCTAGATTGTGTTTAACTGCAGGGTAAAAAGAGAGGTGGATTAAGCAATATAGAACAGAGAGAAGTATGAACTATTAACAGATTGCTGTTGGAAGCAAACAGTAATACATTCAAGACATACTTACAGCCAAAGTTGTAGCTAATATTGGAGTGCTTGATAGTGATGTCCATGATATTTTGGACACCCAAATCCAGTCCAAGTAAAAGCAGGCAAATAAAATCAGCGGAATGCACTTTATCATAGCGCTTGTCTGGAAGAGAAAGTTCATTATTGTATTTATGAAAGCAGGGAACATACGTAATCTGCTAGAGATTATTTGATAAGTATTACCAATGCTTTCACTCTGGTCCATGGAGGGCAAAGTTTATTGGGTAAATTAAATCTGCACGTTCCCCTTTTTTCAGCGGTAGCAGGTGCCTCTTTCCTATAGGATAAATAAACAAAAAGAGTGATTTCCCTGGTCTTCGCTTACATTTTTGAATATCCTTAACTTGAAAACAAACAACACTTCTGAACAAAAATGGAGCCAATACAACAAGGTATCATACCAAAAACTGAAATCTACTATCCTGAGCTCCTCATGCATGTATTTAATGACAGGAAGAAGAGAATTATGATTCTCACTCATCTTAATTCTTATATATACTTCGCTAAACCTTTAATAATAACTGTATAGCACTATCAAAATGCTAATTAAGAATTCGAGTAGCATTTATAGAGCGATAAATACAAAAATATACATTAATATAAACAAAAAGACAGTAGTATGGCTGGCCAAACTAACCTGTCCTCCTACGGAGCGTCGATTTGTGTTGAATACGTATGTAACATTGTCGTGGGGCGAAGGTTGAAATTGTTAATTCTTAACAATAGCCAAAAGCTCTGCAAAGACAAAGACCGAGGACCTCCACACACAAAACATCACACAAGAGTTAAACAATCGATATGGCTTGCGTAGATATCGTTAAAATAAACAGAATGTAGCTTAACGAACTAGTATTGGAGAGGTAGAGACAAAACATATTTATAGCCCTCATAGCTTATCTGTGAAACTGACGTTCGCTTCTTCAACGGTTTCAGACACATTTGTTGACTTTCTTCAAGTGTCGTAATCAAATATGGTTTGGTTTCTGACCCTAGCTGTTTCAGGCAAAGAGAGAAAAAAGCTATATTGAAAATACAGCCAAGGGGTTACAAGGAACGTCAGATGAACTCATAGCAGAAAAAGGAATATACAACAAGATCCTTCAGCAATGGAGAGAAGTCTCCGATGAGGATTAGTATGTGAAACTTACCGTTAATTTTGAACATCATAATGGTACCATTTTGCCTATGAATGTGCTCAATGGCCCCACTGGATATTATCATAGGTCTCCAACAAAGGGTCGATGCCGGCTGAGTTATGTGCTTCTTGCACAATTGGCAAGGAACCCTAGAAATAAAAGCAGCAAGTCAACTTAAACAAACTACACAATACTTCCCTCCCACTACCTGTTCAAGACATTTCTTGTTGGATTTTAGCGGGAAATTACCTTACAATTACATGTTAATTATGATATTAGATGGGTCAAATCAAACATACTTTGAAATTTATCTTTTTATATATTTATGGATTTATAAGACAATTTATGTTTGTTTTTTTTATAAAAAGTTTTGCTTAACAGCACAAATAACGCTGTCCAATTGTAACCCCCTGTCACTGATAATATATATGGTGAAAATGCCAAAGTTCAATTCTACTTTTGGTTACAGTTTCACATTTTGGTTTAAAGATACTTACAATTTAAAGCGCCGCAGATCAAATTCAATTTTCAATTGGCCCAGCACAATGCCATTTGATTGAGAAGGTAACCATATTGCTCTCCATGCATTCACAATATTTCTGAATCAAACCATTCATGGCATTCCCGATGCCCATTTTCAAAGAGATTCTTTAGAAAAGAAAAAATGGATCGATAATTGTGTATGAGCTGTCACCAAAAACCTACATGTTACCCTGCTCTCTCTCTTTCTC